>NC_080421.1:37806142-38108075 GCF_029873635.1 Malania oleifera | reverse complement strand
TAAAAATAATACATGCCGAGTAATGTGATATATGAATTAAAGAACGGATAATAGTTTATCGAGTATTTATTATCGACAATCAATTATAATTAATTTAATTTTTAAACAACATCAATTCTACATCAAGACAACATTTTTGAGTTGACGGCAATAAATGATTGTTTGAAATGGACTTAATAATACCAATGAGACTGGGCTCATGATAACGTTACAAGAAAATCAACGCCTTTTTGGCTTTATGAGCCTTTGGCTCATAATTTTGTTCCACATTAAACTAATTTGTTGATGCCTTACCTGGGTTATCTTAAGTAAACCTAAACTTATGTCATAAGAAAAATACATTGAATCGCTAAGCAGCAGCCATAAACAGACTTTAAACTAAAATACAACATTTTATGTATTAGATAACACTCACGTTCATTCTATTAAGTCAACTACTCTATGGACATACTGGCAGAGATTTATGTTCAGGAGATAGTTCATTCTCATAGTGTGTCGGTCTCTATAATGCCAGACCGAGACCCATGTTTCACATCATGGTTTTGGAGGAGCTTCCAGGCGGCTCTAGGGTCTCAGTTATCTTTCAGCACAACATTTCATCCTCCGACGGATGGCTAGACTAAGAGGGTGATTCAGATATTAGAGGATATGGTGTAGGCGTGCATGCTGGATTTTGGGGGTAGTTGGACCCAGTATATGCCACTAGTAGGGTTTGCATATAATAACAACTATCAGACCAGTATTGGCATGACACCTTATGAGGCGCTTCATGGTAGGAGATGTCGTTCTCCTCTATATTGGGATAAGTTAGGGGAGTGGCGAGTTGAGGGGTTAGAGTTACTGCAGCAGGCATATGACAAAGTTCGGCTCATCGAAGACAGAATCTGTGCAACTCAGAGTTGGTAGAAGAATTCCGCTGATACTCGCCGCAGGAAGCTGGAGTTTGATATTGGAGATCACGTGTTTTTAAAAATAACTCCATTAAAGGGAATTATGAGATTGGGAAGGAAGGTTAAGCTTAGCCCTAGGTTTATTGGCCCATTTGAGAATCTTGAGAGAGTGGGGTCGGTTGCTCATAGGCTAGCCTTACCTCCTGTTTTGTTCAGAATACATGACGCATTTCATGTTTCCACGTTGAGAAAATATGTCCCAGACCCCTCCCATGTGATCAGTTATAGTGAAATAGAGCTCAGGGATACTCTGACATACGAGGAGGTATCAGTGCAGATTCTGGACAGGAAAGAACAGGAGTTGCGGAATAAGAAGATTCCTTTAATAAAAGTCTTGTGGAGAAATCATGCGGTAGAGGAAGTTTCATGGGAACTCGAGAAGCAAATACGATAGAAGTACCCGCATCTCTTCAGTAGGGATCAATAGTAATTAAGAAAAGTTACGGGTAAATATGTAAAATTTCTTTTGAACAGGTTAGTTAGATGTAATAATTTTTTGGTAATAGATAGTATTTTGGTTGTGGGAGAATTTTATTTTATGTGTATATGTAATCTCCCAAAACCTTGAATGTAACCATGGTATTCCTCCGCCACAAGTGAGGATAAGTAATAAAATAAGTAGCCCATTTTTATTTAAGAGATGGTGAATCGCTTAGATGGTAAATTTTGAGAATAAAATTTTTATAAGGAAGGGAGAATGTAGAGATCCAGTGAGTTATAGCAATTAAATAATAAAAGAAAAAAGAGGAAAAGGAAATTTTAAAAGGGGTCACAACATTAGCATTCGTCGATGAAACAATTTATCGGGATCGTTGACGGGGACGCGTGTCTCATCGACGAGGAATTACCGAGAAGGCTATTTAAGGGTTTGAATTCATCGACAAACTCCCTTCTTAGCCTCGTCGACAAAATTACGTGTCTCGTTGATGAAGTCAGTGGTATAAATGCCTCAAACTTGGGTTCCAGCGAGAAAACCTACATGCAAACCCTTCTCTCTTTCTCTCTCTTTCTTTTCATCCTCTACCCCTTCTCTCTAAGTTTCTAGGTTGGTTTTTCGCCGGTTCAACGATCCAAAGCTGCCACGCTACTCTTGGGAAGATTCTCTTCATATCTGCTGGAGTGAATCGTTGATTAGGCCTACTTGGGAACCATCCCAAAATTTGGGTAAGTTGGTTAATTTCAGTTTTATTAGGTTTTTGGTGTTTTTGGACTAAGAATAATATGTTAGGTAAGATAATACTGAGATTTTGTTGGGAAAATATCAATTTCAGGGTGTTGAGTTGGCGACCAGACAGATGTGATTTTAGAGTAATTCGTAGGCTTTTTCATAAGTTAGGTAAGGGGATAAACTAAGTCAGTTCTTTTATGAAAAAATGTTTATTATTTTACAGCATTTAATTTCAGGTAAATATGTATTTTGTAGAATTATGTTGGCAATAATACTGTTGATCACGAATATGGTTTCTATGTATAAAATCAAGAATATGATTTTAGAACAAATTTTATGTTCTAAATATTACCCTTTTTGTGTGGCATGAGTAACATTTACCATGGAAATTATGATAATGAAATATTATGTTTACAAAATAAACATGTTATTACTACTTTCAGAAAAATATTAAAATGATACATAGATTTTCAAACTAAGGATTTTATATGATATACCGGCATAAGGGCCGTGGATTTTATATGATATGCCAGCGTAAGGGCCAAGGATTTTATATGATATGCTGACGTAAGGGCCGTGGTTTTATATGATATGTTATGTCAGTGTAAGGGTTGTGAATTTTATATGCTATGTTATATAAGGTGTTATGAAAATATTAATATGACAAATATTATTATGAAATAGCCTTGTATCATTATTTGGAAATATATTATATGTTATCAAAACCTGGTTGACTTGGTTTAGGCTTTCACAAAGCATGATACCGTAACTATATGATCACGATCATGTATATGTTAGTGCTACCACTTGTAGTAAAGGGTAGTGGGAGAACGGCAATCGATGTAGTTTTATGGTAGTGCAGGTGTCCCTCTGGTCTCTGGACCAAGAGGGGCAGACCCATCGTACTTACAGACTTATGTTGATCTTGCGTGGTTGGCCATCCATTGCTAGGTCCCGCCTTCGGGCCGCACAACCCAGTCATGTGAGGGTAAGACATGACACCAGCTAGCTATCCATTCATGGCGTTTTTCATGTACAGTTATATGAAATGATTTATATGTATAAAAATTTAGTATATTATACCATGTTATGATAAATTATGTATTTCCCAGATATGTTACAGACAGTTTTATCAAAAATGATTATTATACAGTTATATGTATAATACTAAAATACTCATGTTACCACACACTGATATTAATTAATTTCCCTTACTGAGAGGTGTCTTACCCCAGTTATATAAACATTTCAGGAAACCCAGGTAGAGGAGTGGGCAGAGCTCCGCGACAATAGAGACCGGTGGGCTGCCCTATCTGAAGGGTGAGTTGTTGAGTTAGGGTCAAGTTTATTTTGGAGTTATGACCCTAGGGTACATTTGGCCTTTTTGTTGGATGATATGTATGTGATTACTTTTCCTACTGCATAGGTATCAAATTGGTATTTTGGGTATATCCGTGGCACCTATGGGTCCAGATTGATTATGTTTTATCGGGTATATTATGTTTTTTTAAAAAAATAATAATATGATAAAATAGGCAGGTCGTTACATCATCTCTAAATTTACTTTTGTATATGCTAAGTGAAAATTCTATCAATAATGAACTCATTTGCATTATTTGATTATTATAGTTGTTTTTGAGTCATAAAGAAGTCATGTAAACCTCAATATCACATTTTATTTTTTCATAAAACTATAGTCTGCTATAGATTGTTTGTGGGATGCATAAATACATTACATTATTTAATACTGATTATACGAAGATCTTGTGCACTAATAAAATTTATTAATTACTGATTGGATTATTGTGAACTGTTTGTATAAACATGCAGGCTTCAAACATATCTCTGTGGAAAATGTCCTATTTACAGGGGAAATGCTGCGAAATTTCTCAAAACTGATAAAATTTAACAATTTAAAATAGAATCATTTTTTTTTTTTAACTTTGTCCGAATGTCCATTTATTTTTCTATCAAATCATTAATACTTATACTACATATATGATCAAAAATCGTATACTAATTTTTTTTTTATTTTTTATAATTCTTAGTTTGTAGGGTATATGGCCGTCACACCATCAATGCCATCCCACGCACTACTAGAAGGATGCAACTTTTGATTTTTTTTTAACTATCTAAAGATATGAGATTCATGTATAAAACAATCGAAATTTGTATAATGTATTTGTATTTGATTTTGAATTAGAATTTTTAATAATCTATGAATCTTTTTAATAATTATGGTTTAATGTTATCTATGCAAAAATGTAATTATAGATTTTCACAAGAATTAATGATTTAAAAAATATTAATTTTAAATTAATTATTGACGGTTTCTATAGATATTAGTGAAGGATCAAAACCATCACTAATACTATACTATTAATGACAAATATTAATCCTTCACTAAAGTCCAACTATTAGTGATGAATTATGATCCTTCACTAAAGGCTAATAAGTATTAGTGACGATCTTAATCCTTTACTAATACTCAACTATTAGTGACGAATTCAAAACCGTCACTAATATTATACTATTAGTGATGAATTATGATCATTCACTAAAGGTTAATAAGTATTAGTGATGGTTTTAATCCTTCACTAATATTCCACTATTTGTGACGGTTTTAGGATTCGTCACTAATAGTGGATTATTAGTGATGGTTTTGATCCTTTACTAATACTACAGTATTAGTGATGATTTTGAAATTCATAACTAATACCGTACTATTAGTGACGAATTTGTGGCGAGCCAATATAGAATTTATAGTGACAATATTGGGGTTTTAGTGATGGTTATAATCCGTCACTAATATGACATTATTAGTGACGGTTTCAAAATTCATCACTAATAATTAATAGTAACGACAAATATAACAACTAACTTAAAACCATCACTAATAACCTTATTTTTGTAGTGATTAATAATTAAATTTGTTATTTATGGTTTATCTTCGAATTTCTAAGAATGTATTTAAATTTTTTATTGGAGATATTCTCGTAATAAAAGGTTTTTAGTACTCTGGTATATAAATATTGAGGTTTTCCGCTGTCTAATTATTTGGTATCAAAGATTTATTATTTTTAAATAACACTCCGGACCCCAGTTTCAATTTTGGGGTGTTACAAGGTTGTATGAGAGGTTAGGAAATAGATTCTGCAAACTCTAGGGCGGATTAATACCATAGTATAGGTTCGAGTTAGGACGAGGGTAGGAACGAGTAGATTAGGATACTGAGAGGAAATTTTGAGTTTTGTTTTGTGGCTTGAAGGTAGACCCCTTTGATGGTCTTCTATGATTTTATGAATTTGTTGTGAGTTTTAGAAAATCATGGTAAATATATCGACGATGATGTTTCCAAGAAGAGAGACGGGAACTTGAAATTAGAACTCGAAGATTTGGTTAGATGATAAGTGGGAAAATTCTTTGAAGGAGAATCTTGGTAATTTAGGTATTGTGATTTGATGGTTTGTGGTCAAGTTAGATGCTTGATGTGTTGACCTTATAGGACATGCCCGGTTTTGATAATGACAAATACCTGTTGTATTTAATGCATCTTTGAGGTTATGTGTATATATTCTAATTGGGAGATCATAATGATGGCACTAAGATGAATTGAAGCGGAAGACCCAATATATATATGTTGTATTTTATTTCATTTTCATTCTAAGGGTCTGTAATAGTAAATAGGACTTGGTTTGTAATAATCACACACATCACCTGCGTGATCTGATGAGTAAGCTCAAACCAAAAATAACTAAAAAGGATCTAGAAATGACCCTAGGATACTCACTCATGCATGCATATGATTGGTCATTTGATTAGGGAGATTGTTGGCTTAAATAGAATCGAAATGCACTAAATGTTCACACTCGGTTGACCGAACTTTCCTGTACAAAAATGATCAGTCCACCGAACCGGTGTTGGGTCAACAGGTTGACCACAACCCGGTCGACCAAACTCTTACAGTTCATTTGACCTCGGTCGACCGAACTCCCCAGGAGTCAACTTTATTGACCTCCTGGTCGATTGAGAATAAAATACACATCAGCGCCTTCGTCGACGGAGTTCCCACGTGTGGAACTCAACGGTCTAGTCGACCGACCGAGGTAGTTCAAAATGTCCCCAGTCGACCGAACCATGCACAAAGGGAAAAATTACCCTTGGACTTACAACTCTGGTTGAGCAAACTTATAGTTCATTTAATGTCTGGTTGACCGAACTTCAAGCACTTCGGTCAACCGATCTTGTCTCAGTCGACCAGTGCTCTCGGGTTGCCCCATATTTTTTACCATAGTTAATATTTTTAAATGGGGTTAATTTATTTAAATAATATTAAAACTTTTATAATAATTCCATTTGTGTCCTTAACGATTATAATCAGGAGAAGTCTATATATACCCCTTCATTTGGAATGATTAGTATTAGAAAAACAATTAGCAAATTTTCTCTGATTTTCAAAATCTTTATTTATCACATCCAAGATTTATTTCTTCCTTCTTACTCATCCTCATTCCAAACCTTGCTAAGTAAGAGTGCTATTGTGAGTATCTAGTTAAGCTTACACTCTCGTTAGTTCCAATTGATTGATATATATTTTTATGCAAGAGTAAGCTTGAAGTTTTTTCTAGGAGACTTCATTAATAAGTCTTCCATAGGAAAACTTCATAGAGCTTGTGAGTTTTGCATCATCATTGCAATACTCAAGAGTTCGTATTTCTTTTTGTTTGTGAAATAAATTTTTGCAAACTGATTTCAAATATCTCGTGTGATTTACTTTGAAAAATATTTTGTTGAAATATTTGTGCATACGCAAAAAAATCTGTGTTGAAATATCCTTTGATTAATTTTATCTTCTTGAACAGAAAGATCAAATTGTTTTATAAATTAAATCTGAATATCTCTTGTGATTTATCTTGAGAAAAATATTTTGAGATATTTGTTAGCATGTTGAAGATCTTTGTTGCTATATCGTTTCATCTTGATACAAAGATCAAATAAATATTTTACAAACCATTTTTGAATATCTCTTGTGGTTTATTTTGAGAAAAATATTTGTTGAAATATTTGAAGTGTACTTGTGATCTTTGTTTGTGCATTGTGATTGAAATCATTATTTGACACAAAGATCATATCATTTATACTCTCACACATCGATTGCAATATTTGCATAAATATTTGAGAGTAGACACTTAGACTACACTGAGCTTATTGCATCCTATCTTTTGGTAGTGTATTGATTATACTATGCATATTGGGTACATATCTGCTTTACATGAAAGTATAATCACTGTACCATTTGATTGAGAAATTACTGTTGTATTTCTAGGCATGGCTTGAGGGGGCAGTAATCCAACCCAGAAGGATTGTGTAGGTTGAGGTCAACCCTGTGTTAATTGACCTAGTTGTAAAGGTTGAGGTCAGCCCTGTGCTAATGGACCTAGTTGTTAAGTGTCGCTCCACCCGTTAAGTGAGCCTATAATGGTAATCCTTGTACTTGTTAGCCAAGGTGGGGACGTAGGAACTTTGGCCGAACCTCGATAACATATCGCGTGTATCATTTACTTTCTCTGCACTTTGATTTACTACACGTGTATGTTTATTTATTGATTGCATAGTATGACCCTAGTTTGTTCAATACTGTTGTTAAACCAATTGACCTAGGCGATAATTTTTAAATACCCAATTCACCCCCCTCTTGGGATTGCACCAAAGCTAACAATTGGTATCAGATCCTCGTAACTTAGACTTAGATGTCATTTAACCAAAAGATCATGATGGCTCGTGTTAGTGCATCCCCTTTATGTGAGGGAAGATTGGTCACACACTCACCAGTATTCTGTGGTGATAACTATGCTATATGGAAATTCAGAATGACTGTGTATGTGAAAGCTTTAAATTGAAAATTTTGGAATGTCATTGATCGGGGTGATTCTGTGCCTATTAAATCCATTTGTTGAATCAAGTGTAATCTCAAGAGGGGGCGGGGGGTGAATTGGGTATTAAAAAATTCTTTGACACTTATTTACCTCTTAAACCCTTCTTATATATTTACCAATGATATCTTATTACTCAATTACTGTGTAAGGCTATCCAACCTATACATGCAATATACATAATTTAAATGCAGTGCTGAAAATAAAAAGTAAAGAGAAGAGAGAGGACAAACACGATTTTACGAGGTTCAACCTACTTGGCCTATGTCCTCGCCTTGAGCAACCACTCAAGGATTCACTAAATCCCTCCTCCTTAAATTGGGACGTAGCTTCCTTTACAATCCGCTACTTACAAAAGGCACAACTCCCTCCTATTCTGTTGCTTACAAGAGATACAACTCTCTTCTCTCACACCGGTTCACACACCAAACCGTGTATACAATAGAATCTGAAAAATAACAGTCAAAACAATGCTTCTAACAAAAGCTTGTGAGTATAATTCAATTTCCTAGCACATTAACATATGATTAAAACTTGAAGCTCATGAATGTATGAAAACGATACAATCGTTTTATGTATGATATGCTTCAACACACAAATCCCTATTTAACCAAAACTCCCAAGTAAAGATATATTTAAAATGTTTTGGAGTATACTAGGGTTCTTGGTTCACTTTGCAAAAGTGCACAAATGTATTTTATGTGAACTTATTAATAAAAACTTTGTCTTGAATATTAAATCAATCAAAATCACAAAGTTTTATTTCAAGTATTCAACACAAACTGAGTATATTATTTTTCAGAAAATATCCCTCAATAAAATGTATAGTTATAAGTACCAAGGATATTTAATCAAGATTTAATATATCTAAAATATAGATCCTTTAGCAAACACACACTTGAATCAAACCTTTCAATCAATCACACAATCTAAATCAAGTAATGATCTTGTTTAGAATAACTATGTATATGTATAGGCACTTTCAAGATCAATCTTTTAATCAAAATAGGTTTTTCAATAATAAGCTCTATGAACAATATATATGTATATTTATATACTCTTGAATCAAAAACCAATCAACCGATCTAACAAACTTTCTCAAGTAATGATCTTTTCAAAAATCAATTTTTATACGTATATGCATACTCAAGATCAAAACTTTTCTAATTATAATCAAGAACACGTAATGAGAGGAGAAGTTCTTAAGAATAATAACTTGAAAGATCAAACCTCAATACTAGATTGAAGTACGGTTGAATGAATGAATGCCCTTTGATTTTCGAAATAGATTTGCCCAAAAACGATGAAAGTAGAATGAAGTGCAGACTCTCAGCTAAAGTTTCTCTACAATCTTGCAATATGATGTGTTCTTCTTTTGTTGTGTGTCTTAGCCTTGGTCTAGGGTTTAGATATTAAGTATATATAGTATCTTACCCTTAGGAATGATCTCAGCCGTTGGATCAAAGAAATAGCTTGCGAGTTCTTTTAATAAAAAACAAGTTTTTAAATTTCCCGCAAGTTCAGGCGCTTGAGGTCGAAAGCACAGGCGACTGAAGTTCCTTAAGCCTTTGAAAAATTAAGTTGGAATACAGGGTCAGGCGCCTAAAGAGGGAAGTTTAGGCTCCTGAAGTGGGTTCAGGCGCCTGAGGTTCCAAGGTCAGGCGACCGAAGTGCCTCGGCCAACTTGCTGTGTTTCCCATTAATTCTTCAGGCTACCGAACTTAATCTTTAGGCTCTTGAAAAAATTCTTCAGGCGACTGAGGTTGAGTTCATACTACCCAAGTCCCCTTTTTCTCAATTTTTCTTTTCTAGTTTAAAATTATGCTTTACTCCTTTTCTTGGATCTTTTATAAAACAAATTTTCCATGATTTTAAAAAACATTTCTAAGTCCATGGAAGTTCTCTAATGATGTACATGAAATGCATGAATCCTAAAATCATTTTAAGTTACGATGAGTCTCAAATTAAATCATATGAAAATGTAAGTACATGTGTTCTAAATACCCATTCCCAAGATGTTCTTGAACTTTGCCGCTTGCATCTTGATTCTCATACACTTTGAGTTCCATGGATCTTGCCAAGATTTGTTAGCTTTACTTTGTGACTTCCATGACTCGTTATCCTTCCGTGCATGCTTAATATAGTTCCTGTTCACAAACTCAATGCACAGATCAAATACCAAGTGATTTGTCATAATCAAAATAGGATTGGACTCATAGAGTTAACAATCTCCCCCTTTCTTATGATGACAAATGCACAAGCAAAAATATATAATGGGTTACACCTAACAAGGCTCCCCCTCAATTTATGCATCAAATATTCAATGAGTGACAATATGCTTATGTTCATACACAAAGTGTTTAGCCTAAATCCAAATTAAATATGAAATATGCTCATAATAAATATCTCATGATGTTTCAACCATGACATCAAACAACTGTTTTTCCCCTTTTGCATATCTCCCTCTTGCAATTAGTATTACCAACATTCTTTGCTTCCATTTTATTATTTTTGCTTCCAAATTTTCTCCCCCTTTTGACATCAACAAAAAGGTGTAAAAAAATAAAGCATGAGTAGACGTACCCTTATGTTCTTCTCCCCTTAGACATCTTAAGGTTTTAAACGTGTCCAATTGTTGATTAATGCATTACCAAGTGATTATATCGTAAGTGATGTTGCTCCCTCTGAATTATATCATCTAACATGATTCTAAACAACCTCTCGACTATGCATGAGACCTAATTCACACCTAATTTGAATAGACATATCCTCCACAAGGGGTTTCGTGAATATATTTGCCCATTGTTCATCCGTGCATACAAACTCTAGTATTACATCCCCTTTTTATACATAATCAAGAAGAAAGTGATGTCATATTTCTATATGCTTAGTTCGTGAATGTAATATGGGATTCTTTGAGATATTTATTGAACTTGTATTATCGCATCTTATAGGGATTGCTTCATAGCTTAATCCAAAATCCTTCAGTTGTTGCTTCTTGTAAAGCATTTGAGCACAACAAGTACCTACCGCTATGTATTCAGCTTCAACTGTGGAAAGAGCAGCTCAACTTTTTTTCTTGGAAAACCAAGAGACCAAGGAGTGTCCTAAGAAATGACAAGTACCACTAGTGCTCTTCCTATCCACTTTACTACCCGCAAAATCAGCATTTGAATAACTAATAATCTCAAAGGATGTGTATTTAGGATACCATAACTCAATGTCCATGGTTCCTATCAGATATCTAAGTATCTATTTAACAGCTAGCAAATGAGATTCTTTTGGTGTAGACTGAAATCTTGCTCACAAACATACGCTAAACATTATATCTGGTCTACTGGCAGTCAGGTATAACAAGCTACCTATCATTCCATGATATAGCTTGACATCTACTGGTACACCTTGTTCATCTTTGTCTAATTTAAATGATGCGCTCATAGGTGTACCTAGTATTTTTCCATCTTCCATATTAAACTTTTTGAGTAAGTCTCTAATATACTTTGATTAATTTATGAATATTCCATGATTTGCTTGTTTGATCTGAAGTCCTAGGAAGAAACTTAGTTCACCCATCATGCTCATCTCAAATTCATTTTGCATGGTATTGACAAATTCATTACACAATTCTTTATCTGTAGCACCAAATATGATGTCATCTACATATACTTGCACTAGAAGAATATCATCTTTTTTAGACTTTATGAACAGGGTTGTATCTATCTTTCCTCTTATAAGTCCATTTTCTAATAGAAAACCGCTTAGCCTTTCATACCAAGCTCTAGGAGCTTGCTTTAACCTGTACAAGGCTTTCGTCAGTTTATACACGTGATCTGGATTCTTATGGTTTTCAAAGCCTGGGGGTTGTTCTACATACACTTCATCATTTATGTAGCCATTTAAAAATGTGCTTTTAATGTCCATTTGATATAACTTGAAATCCTTAAAAGCTGCATATGCAAAAAGCATGCGTATGGCTTCCATCCTACCTTCAGGGGCAAAGGTTTCTTCAAAATCTATACCTTCTTCTTGATTATATCCATGAGCTACTAATCTAGCCTTATTTCTTACAACTACTCCATGTTCATCTTTCTATATATCCATTTGGTCTCTGTGATTGACTTATCCTCAGGTCTGGGAACTAATGTCCATACTTTGTTTCTCTCAAATTGATTTAATTCTTCTTGCATGGACAGTACCCAAGATTCATCCTCTATAGCTTCACTCACATTCTTAGGTTCTTCTTGAGATAGAAATGCAAAATAACTAACCATGTTCCTAAGAGAGGAGCGAGTGGCTACTCCGCATAATGGTTCACCTATTATTTGATCTATGGAATGATTCTTTATGCATTTCCATTCTCTAGGTGGTTCATTAACCTCATTTGTAGTTTGATCAATTTCAATGGATGGTTCTTTAAGTTCATTTTTCTTTTCTGAATCATTCTCAATTGATAGTTCTTCTAGTTCCTTATTTAATTCAATTTCATCTTCATCAGTTCTTTTGGAGAAGAGATTGGACTCATCAAACACTACATGAATAGATTCTATGACTGTCAATGTTCATTTGTTATATACTCTATAGGCTCGACTATCTAAAGCATACCCTAGGAAGATACCTTCATCTGATTTCACATCAAACTTTCCTCGATGTTCATTGTCTCTAAGCATAAAAACACTTACAGCCAAAGACATGAAAATATGATATGTTTGGTCTATGACCATTCCATAATTAATACAAAATCTTATTAAGTGATGGTCTAATCAGAACTCTATTTAGCACATAGCAGGCGGTATTCACTGCCTCGACCCAGAAGTATTTAGGTAATTTATGTTCGTTAAGCATAGTTCTGACCATTTCTTGTATAGACCTATTCTTCCTTTCAACTACACCATTTTGTTGTGGTGTTCTAGGAGCTGAAAAATTATGGACAGTTCCTAATGAATTACAATAGTCTTCCATGCCTTGATTTTTAAATTCTCTACCCCTATCACTTCGAATTTTAGTAATTGTGTATCCATTTTCATTTTGGACTTTCTTGCACAGGTTTATAAATTTTTCACATGCTTCATCTTTGTGACCTAAGAATAGTACCCATGTGTATCTTGAAAAATCATCAACTATGACAAAAGCGTATGATTTTCCTCCTAAACTCTGAATTGGGTTTGGTCCAAATATGTCTAAGTGTAGCATTTGAAGTGGCCTAGTAGTGGAGATCTCTTTCTTCTTCTTAAAACTTATCCTAGCTTGTTTTCCTAGTTGGCATGCATCAGAGATTTCATCTTTCACAAATTTAGTCTTAGGCAGTCCCTTAACTAATTCTTTCTTAACTAGTTTTGAGATTAAATCCATATTTGCGTGTCCTAGTCTCCTATGCCAAATCAAGCTTATTTCATTCATAGCAGATGAGCATGTCACACTCTGTGAAGTTAAGTTATCAAAGCTTGTAGTATATATGTTTTCATGACACTTAGCAATGAACAATATCTTATTATAAGTTTTGTGTTCAATTATGCACTTGTCATGTTCAAATGATACTTTGTAGCCTTTATCACATAGTTGACTTATGCTCAATAAATTGTACTTTAAACCTTCAACTAATAAAACATCGTCAATAATGAGTGAGGAATCATTACCGACTTTACCGACACCTGTGATCCTTCCCTTAGCATTATCTCCAAAAGAAACAAACCCTTCATACTTGGGTATGATGGATGTGAATTTTGCTTTATCCCCGGTCATGTGGCGTGAGCATACGCTATCCATATACCATTTATCTTTTGAGGATGCTAATCTTAAGAAAATCTCAAGGTCATCATGTGCCATTAGATACAGATTGGCAACCTCGTCGTTGCTGGATTCAGATTCTGAACCGCTAGTGTTGTGTGTATTCCAGCCGACTTTCAGCACCTTCTTCTTTTTCTTTGAAGCTTTTATGAGCTTGGGGCACTCAGGCTTGATGTGTCCAACTTCTCGGCAGTTGTAGTATGTTGGTGGATCCTCCTTCTTTTTCTTCATGCTTTGCTCTCCTCTTTCTGATTTAGAGTTTCAAAATTTTCTATTGAACTTCTTGTTCTTCTTCAAGAACTTCCCAAACTTTTTTGTTAGCAAGGCCATGTCATCATCCGTTTCGGAATCGTTTCCTTCACTTGACTAGCTTGATGACGCCTTAAGTGGAGTGACCTTCTTAGTTTTGCTTTGCTCATTTTTCCTCTCGTTTATTGCCAGCTCATAAGTGATGAGTGATCCAATGAGTTTGTCCACCGACATTTCCTTGAGATTTCTCCCTTTTGCTATTATCGTAGCTTTCGTTTCCCACACTGGAGGTAATCCCCTGAGTATTTTCATGATCAACTCATAAGTAGGGTAAGTTTTTCCAAGAGCATTTAAAGAGTTAATGATGTGTGTGAATCTAGTATACATGGATTGTATGGATTCATCTGTCATCATTTTAAATACTTCATATTCACTAGTGAGCATGTCTATCCTACTATCCTTGACTTCCTTAGTACCTTCATATGTAATTTCTATATTTTCCCAAATTTATTTAACTGAGTTACAAGCCATTACCCTATTAAATTCATTGACATCTAATGCACAGAAAAGTAAGTTCATGGCAGTGGCATTGATTTGTACTGACTTTCAATCCTCTTCAATATATTCATCTTTAGTTTTAGGTATATTAATCTTATCAATTACTTTCATGGGAATGTGATTTCCCTTAGTCACTATTTTCCAAACCTTCCAATCTACGTTCAGTAGATATATGCTCATCCTATGTTTCCAATAGGTGTAATTTACACCACAGAAAATGGGTGGTCTAGTGGATGAGTGTCCCTCACCGAATGTAGTTACACCAATGTGTGTCATGTGATCGTTTTACAAATTAACTATCAAGTCTATGTAAACCCACTCTGATACCAAATGTTGAATCAGGTGTAATCCCAAGAAGGGGGGTGAATTGGGTATTAAAAAATTCTTTGACACTTATTTACCTCTTAAACCCTTCTTATATATTTACCAATGAATTATTGTTACTCAATTACTTATGTTTAAGGCTATCCAACCTATACATGCAATATACACAATTTAATGCAGTGCTGAAAATAAAGAGTAAAAGAGAAGAGAGAGAGGACAAAAACAGTTTTACGAGGTTCAGCCGACTTGGCCTAAGTCCTCGCTTTGAGCAACCACTCAAGGATTCACTAAATCCCTGCTCCTTAAATTGGGACGTAACTTCCCTTACAATTTGCTACTTACAAGAGGCACAACTCCCTCCTACTCCGCCAACTCTCTTCTCTCACACCGGTTCACACACCGAACCGTGTATACAATAGAATCTGAAAAATAACAGTCAAAACAATGCTTCTAACAAAAGCTTGTGAGTACAATTCAATTTCCTAACACATTAACATATGATTAAAACTTGAAGCTCATGAATGTATGAAAACGATACAATCGTTTTATATATGATATGCTTCAACACACAAATCCCTATTTAACCAAAACTCCCAAGTAAAGATATATTTAAAATGTTTTGGAGTATATTAGGGTTCTTCGTTCACTTTGCAAAAGTGCACAAATTTATTTTATGTGAAATTATTAATAAAAACTATCTTTAATATTAAATCAATCAAAATCACAAAGTTTTATTTCAAGTATTCAAACACAAACAGAGTATATTATTTTTCAAAAATATTCACAATAAAATGTATAGTTATAAGTACCAAGGATATTTAATCAAGCTTTTATATATCTAAAATATAGATCTTTTAGCAAACACACACTTGAATCAAACCTTTCAATCAATCACACAATCTAAATCAAGTAATGATCTTGTTTAGAATAATTATGTATATGTATAGGCACTTTCAAGATCAATCTTTTAATCAAAATAGGTTTTTCAATAATAAGCTCTACGAACAATATATTTGTATATTTATATACTCTTGAATCAAAAATCAATCAACCTATCTAACAAAATTTCTCAAGTAATGATCTTTTCAAAAATCAATTTTTATACGTATATACACACTCAAGATAAAAACTTTTCTAATGATATTCAAGAACACGTAATGAGATGAGAAGTTCTTAAGAATAATAACTTGAAACATCAAACCTCAATACTAGATTGAAGTACAGTTGAATGAATGAATGCCCTTTGATTTTCGGAATTGATTAGCCAAAAAACGATGAAAGTAGAATAAGTGCAGACAATCAACTAAAGTTTCTCTACAATCTTGCAATATGATGTGTTATTCTCTTGTTGTGTGTCTTAGCCTTGTTCTAGGGTTTAGATATTAAGTATATATAGTATCTTACCCTTAGGACTGATCTCAACCGTTGGATAAAAAAAATAGCTCGCGAGTTTTTTTAATAAAAAACAAGTTTTTAAATTTCCCGTAAGTTTAGGTGCCTAAGGTCGAAAGCCCAGGCGACCGAAGTTCCTTAGGCCTTTGAAAAATCAAGTTAGAATACAGGGTTAGGCGCCTAAAGAGGGAAGTTCAGGCTCCTGAAGTGGGTTCAGGTGCCTGAGGTTCCAAGGTCAGGCGACCGAAGTGCCTCAACCAACTTGCTGTGTTTCCCATTAATTCTTCAGGCTACCGAACTTAATCTTCAGGCTCCTGAAGAAATTTTTCAGGCGACAAAGGTTGAGTTTAGGCTACCGAAGTCCCCTTTTTCTCAATTTTTCTTTTCTACTTTAAAATTTTTCTTTGCTCCTTTTCTTGGGTCTTTTATAAAACAAATTTTCCATGATTTTAAAAAACATTTCTAAGTCCATGGAAGTTCTCTAACGATGTACATGAAATGCATGAATCCTAAAATCATTCTAAGTTACAATGAGTTTCAAATTAAATCATACGAAAATGTAAGTACATGAGTTTTAAATACCCATTCCCAAGATGTTCTTGAACTTTGCCGCTTGCATCTTGATTCTCGTACACTTTGAGTTGCATGGATCTTGCCAAGATTTGTTACTTTTACTTTGTGACTTCCATGACTCGTTATCCTTCCGTGCATGCTTAATATAGTTCTTGTTCACAAACTCAATGCACAAATCAAATACCAAGTGATTTGTCATTATCAAAACAGGATTGGACTCATAAAGTCAATACCATTGGTTGTACTGATGTTCCTAAATCTGAGTGTGGAAAGAATGACCATGATAGGAACTTAGTGCAAATAAATTTTGATGCCATGAATACCTTACTGCATGCTTTAGATTCTAGTGTTTTATGTGAGGTTATGGCTTGTAGTAATGCTAAGCAGATCTGGGATGAACTTGAGAGGAGATATGGAGCACCCACGCAAAACAATGTGATCTCTCCGTGCGACTCAAGCCCTACTAATCCTGAAGGAGGTAACCGGTGCATTGTTGCCTTAACAGATAATGAGGTTATCTCTATTCCTTATGCTTTAGTAGATAAATTTGGTAATGATTCATGTGATGAATTGAATGATGCATCTGATACTGAATCATGTGATAGTACTGATATTGAAAGCATGCCTACTTATGAGGAATTGCAAGTTGAATATGTTAGAACTCATAAGTCTCTTGTTAAAACACTTGAATGCTACAATGTTTTAAAAAACAAGAATAAGGCATCATTGAAAGAACTTGAATCACAAATTCTTGTTAATAAAGAAAAGGATTTGAAAATCACGAATTTGGAAAACCAGAATGCTATGCTGCAAAAAGAGCTTAAAGACGTAAGATCCCAACTTACAATTGAAAATGAAAAGGATCTTCATATCCTTGATCTTGAAAATAAAGCAAACAATATGTCTAAAGAACTTATGAAACTTCAAAATGTTTGCAAAGAATTGAAAATTTTAAAAATTCAAGATCTAGAGAAGAAAGTAGAAGACCAAAATTTAAGATCATCTACACGGTCACTAGAGGCAAGGAAAACTTTGATAAATTGTTAGGTTCACAAAAGATGACCTTAGATAAGGAAGGTATAGGTTTTAATGGAATTGAAAATAAGAAAAGGAAGAACCTATACATGGGGTACTTTGTAAAAGAATTGAAACACTATGCTAGTACCTCCTCTAGTCCATACACTCACACCATATGCATCCTATGTAAAATGAAGGGGCACACAAAATTTGATTGCCCATTTAAAAGAAAAGGTGTGAAACCCAAACGAGTATGGAAAATTAAAGAATCACCGACTCCTAACCCATCGAGAATAAAAGGTGGAAAAATGATATGAGTTGTTAAGAAAGAAAACCCCTTGAAGTTCAAGGAAGAATTTGCTTAAACAGGAATTACATGATCACATAATCCTAACTAGGGGGTAGCGTCTTCTAAAGGCTTAGGGAGTCGTTCGGCGCTGAAAATGTAAAATCTTAGTATATGTCAATTGTTTAAAAACTTACATACTAAGTATTTTGAAAAAATCAAGCCAATATGCAAACCCAAGTATATAACCAATCTAAACTTAATGCTTATATTCATTGGTTAAAATATAAAATCATTGGCTATAGCTTAATTAAAATCCACTTCCAAATGGACAAAAACATCCTTGTGGGTATAGAATTCTTAATGCTTAATTCATGCTTGAATATACAAATCTTAAGTTAAGCATATTATGTCCATTGCACACATTTGAGTTTTAGGGAATTCATCTCGATATATATCAGTTAAACCTAAACTCACTTTTGAATATGAAAAACCTAAATCAAAATCAAGTCATCACTCTAAGCTTAAAGCACTATTGATCATAAATGACTAATATAAATTGAGTGCTTCTCATTGCTATAATCAAATTAAAGGCATCCACTAGGGGATTGGTCCCTTTGAGTTTAAGTTGTAAATCCTTTAGTTTTAGGTTATATCCTCCATAGGAAATCTTTACCTTACCACGATCACATCAGGTAAAGATTCATCCTTTCATTGGTTTGTATCCTTGCTCCAAGTTTGTGATCATACCTAAAGGATACTTTCCAATCATCAAAGAGCAATGTTCCAAAATTCATACTCTTCTAGTTGCTTTTTACCTAAATTGTTTGGACATTTCCTCTTCCATGCAAATATCTTGAATCATGTCCATTCATAATTAATACTCTTTGAACATAACATAAATTTTAACTTTTCGAGAGTATTAATCCAAAATTTCTTTTATAAGATCTCAAACGTTAAATCAAATCCTTTAGAACTTTATCTTTGTAAATTAAGTTAAATGGCTAAAATGATTGTTGATTAAGGTGTAATCCCAAGAGGGGGTGAATTGGGTATTTTAAAAAATTCTTTGAACCTATTTACCACTTAATCCCTATTTGTATATTTAACAAATCAATTGCTGGGATTTATGACTAAGTTAAATTTGATTTTATTATTGAGTTCTTTTTACCCAATTAATTATGTGCAAAATAACGTTGTGTAAATGAATCCCCTTTTGATTTTTGGAGTAGATTTGCCTAAGCTTGATGAATATAAGCTAGAGTGCAGGCCATCGTATAGCTTGGCGCTCAAATTTCTCAATTCTCTTTCAAAAAAACTTCTCTTCTCTTCTCTTTGATCTTGACTCTCTTTTTCATACCTACTAGGGTTTAGATATTCAATATAAATAGGTGTTTAACCCCTAGAACCAATCTTGACCGTTGGATTACATGATAGCTCGTGTGTTTGCTCAATAAAAATTAGATTTTTAATCTTTGCCACAAGTTTGGACGACTGAGGTCAAGGGCCCAGATGACTAAAGTCCTTTTTATCCTTCGAAAAAATAACCTGGATATAGGGTTAGATGACCGAGGTCAAGGGTCAAACGACCAAAGTGTCGAGTTCAGACGACTGAAGTCAAAGTTCAGTCATCTGAGGTGTTTCTGCCAGTTTCTGTTTTTCACCAATAAATCTTCAGATGACTGATCTTATTCTTCAGAAGTCTGAGGTAATTCTTCAGTCAACTAAACTTAAAGTTTCGTCATCAGAAGTTTCTAATTTCTACATATTTTCTTTCTAGTTCAAAAATCTGTTTTGCTTTCTTTCTTGGCTCTTTTATAAAAACATTTTCCAGGGTTTTAACATTATTTCTAAGTCCATGAATGTCCTTTAATGATGTTCATGAAATGCATGAGTCCATAAAGTCATTCTAAGGTATATGTTAAGCCTCAAATTAAATCATATGAAAATGTAAATACATGAGTTCTAAGTACCCATTCCCACAACGTTCTTGAACTTTGCCACTTGCATCTTGATTCTCATACTCTTTGAGTTCCATGGCTCTTGCCAAGATATTTCAGTTTTACTTTATGGCTTCCATGACTCGTTATCCTTCTGTGCATGCTTAATATAGTTTCTGTTCACAAACTCAATGCACATATCAAATATCAAGTGATTTTTCATTATCAAAATCGGATTGGACTCGTAGAGTCAACAATCTCCCCCTTTTTTATGATGACAAATACATGAGCAAAAAATATATAATGGGTGACGCCTAACAAGGCTCCCCCCCCCCCCCCCCAAAATAAATGCCTCAAATATTTAGTAAATAAAAATATGCTCATGTTCATACACAAAGTGTGGAGCCTAAATCCAAATGAAGTATGAAATATGCTCATGATGTTTCAACAATTTTTATTTTTGCTTATTATCCTTCTCCCCTTGCATACCTCCCCCTTTTTTCATAACATCAATAACAATTTTTGCTCATTCTTCTCCCCCTTTTGACATCAACAAAAAGGTGTTGAATAGTAAGACATGAGTGGACATACCCTTATGTTTTTCTCCCCTTAGAAATCTTAAAGTTTGAAGCTTGGTCAACCAGCAGAAAATTTTTTTTCTTCTTCCCCTTTTTGACATCAATTATTCCCTTTACTAATGCATAAATTTCAAAGATTGTGTGAGGATATCAAATTTTGACTAATGTTACATCGATTGTGAACAAATGTTGATTAATTTGATACAAAATGTGAATTAATGCGATACTAAAAGATGATTGATTTGACACCAAGTGATTTCATCTTAAGTGACATTGCTCCCCTTGAATTATGTTATCTAATATAATTCTAGGCAACCTGTCGACTATGCATCAGGCCTAATTCACGCCTAATTTGGATAAACCTATCCTCCGCAAGTGGTTTCGTGAATATATCTGCCCATTGTTCATTCGTGCATACAAACTCAAGTGTCACATCCCCTTTTTGCACATGATCACAAATAAAGTGATGCAGTATCTCTATATGTTTAGTTCGTGAATATAATATAGGATTCTTTGAAATGTTTATTCCACTCGTATTATCGCATCTTATAGGGATTGTTTCATAACTTAATCCAAAATCCTTCACTTGTTGTTTCATGGATAGCATTTGAGCACAACAACTACCTGCTACTATGTATTTAGCCTCAGCTGTGGAAAGAGCTACTGAATTTTGTTTCTTGGAAAACTAAGAGACTAAGGAATTTCCTAAGAAATTACAAGTACCACTAGTGCTCTTCTTATCCACTTTGCTACCAGCAAAATCAGCATCTGAATAGCTGATAATCTCAAAAGATGTGTACTTAGTATACCATAATCCAATTTCCACGGTTCCTATTAGGTATCTAAGCATTCATTTAACGGCTAACAAATTTGACTCTCTTGGTGCAGACTGAATTCTTGTGCACAAACTTACGCTAAACATTATATCAGGTCTACTGGCAGGCAGATATAATAAACTACCTATCATTCCATGATATAACTTGACATCTACCGGTATACCTTGTTCATCTTTGTCTAATTTCAATGAAACGCTCATAGGTGTACCTAGTATTTTTCCATCTTCCATATCAAACTTTTTGAGTAGGTCTCTAATATACTTCGATTGATTTTTGAATATTCCATGTTTTTCTTGTTTGATCTGAAGTCTTAGAAAGAAATTTATTTCACCCATCATACTCATCTCAAATTCGTTTTGCATAGTATTGGCAAACTCATTACACAATTCTTAATTCGTAGCACCAAATATGATGTCATCTACATATACTTGAACTAGGAGAATGCCATATTTCTTAGACTTTATGAACAGGGTTGTATCTATCTTTCCTCTTATAAATCCATTTTCTAATAGGAAACCGCTTAGCCTTTCATACCAAGCTCTATGAGCTTGCTTTAAATTGTACAAGGATTTTGTCAGTCCATACACGTGATCTGGATTCTTATGATTTTCAAAGCCTGGGGGTTGTTCTACATACACTTCCTCATTTATGTAGCCATTTAAAAATGCACTTTTGACGTCCATTTAATATAACTTGAAATCCTTAAAAGCTGCATATGCTAGAAGCATTCGTATGACTTCCATCCTAGCTACAGGTGCAAAGGTTTCTTCAAAATCTATACCTTCTTCCTGGTTATATCCCTGAGCTACTAATCTAGCCTTATTTCTCATAACTACTCCATGTTCATCTTTCTTATTCTTATATATCCATTTGGTCCCTATGATTGACTTATCCTCAGGTCTGGGAACTAATATCCATACTTTGTTTCTCTCAAATTGATTTAATTCTTCTTGCATGGACAACACCCATGATTTATCTTCTATAGCTTCACTCACATTCTTAGGTTCTTCTTGAGATAGAAATGCAAAATGACTAATCATATTCCTAAGAGAGGATCAAGTGGCTACTCCATATAATGGTTCACCTATTATTTGATCTATGGGATGATTCTTTATATATTTCCATTCTCTAGGTGGTTCATTAACCTCATTTTTAGTTTGATCAATTGCAATGGATGGTTCCTTAAGTTCATTTTTCTTTTCTGAATCATTCTCAATCGATAGTTCTTCAAATTCCATGTTTAATTCACTTTCATCTTCATAAGTTCTTTTGGAGAAGGGATTTGACTCATTGAACACTACATGAATAGATTCTATGATCGTTAATGTTCGTTTGTTATATACTTTATAGACTTTACTATCTAAGGCATATCCTATGAAGATACCTTCATCAGATTTCACATCGAACTTTTTTAGATGTTCATTATCTCTAAGCACAAAACATTTACAGCCAAAGAAATGAAAATATGATATGTTTGGTCTATGACCATTCCATAACTCGTACGAAGTCTTATTAAGTGATGGTCTAATCCAAACTCTATTTAGCACATAGCAGGCGGTATTCACTGCCTCAGCCCAAAAGTACTTAGGTAATTTATGTTCATTAAGCATAGTTCTGGTCATTTCTTGTATACACCTATTTTTCCTTTCAACTACACCATTCTGTTGTGGTGTTCTAGGAGCTGAAAAATTATGGGCAATTCCTAATGAATTATAATACTCTTCCATGCCTTGATTTTTAAATTCTCTACCCTTATCACTTCTAATTTTAGTGATTGTATATCCTTTTTCATTTTGGATTTTCTTGCACAGGTTTATGAATTGTTCACATGCTTCATCATTATGTCCTAAGATTAATACCCATGTGAATCTTGAAAAGTCATCAACTATGACAAAGGCGTATGATTTTCCTCTTAAGCTTTGAATTGGATTTGGACCAAATAAGTCTAAGTGTAACATTTGGAGTGGCCTAGTAGTGAAGATTTCTTTCTTCTTCTTAAAGCTTGTTCTTACTTGTTTTCCAAGTTGGCATGCATCACAGATTTTATCTTTCACAAATTTAGTCTTAGGCAGTCCCTTAACTAATTATTTCTTAATAGGTTTTGAGATTAAATCCATGTTTGCGTATCCTAGTCTCCTATGCCAAATCCAACTTATTTCATTCATAGAAAATAAGCATGTCACACTTTGTGAAATTAAGTTATTATAGCTTGTGGTATATACGTTTTCATGACGTTTAGCAGTGAACAATATCTTATTATTAGTTTTGTGTTCAACTATGCACTTGTCATGCTCAAAAGATACTTTGTAACCTTTATCACATAGTTGACTTATGCTCAATAAGTTGTTCTTTAAACTTTCAACTAATAAAACATCATCTATAATGAGTGAGGAATCATTACCAACTTTACCTACACCTGTGATCCTTCCTTTAGCATTGTCTCCAAAGGTGACGAATCCTTCATCCTTGGGTGTGAGGGATGTGAACTTCGCTTTATCCCCGGTCATATGACGTGAACATCCGCTATCCATATACCATTTATCTTTTGAGGATGCCGATCTTAAACATATCTGCAAGACACAATCAAACAACTAGCTTTGGTACCCATATTTTCTTGGGTCTAGGGGGGTTAGTGCTAGATTCTCCTTTTACCTTCCATACTTTCTTAATTTTAACATCTTTATTTTTGAAAGGACGGTTTGTTATACACCCCTTGAAATATAACCGTTAGGGGCCTATTGAGAATAATTAGGAAAGTTTTAAATTATTTTAAAAACCATGTTTAAACTATTTTAACCACGGTAAAAAAATCTGGGCAATCCGAGAGGTCCGGTTGATCAGAAACCTTTTCGGTCGACCAAAGTTCATATGGTTCGGTCGACCAGGACACTTTTGAACTGGATACTCGGTCGACTGAAAGTCCATGTCTAAAGGACAATTTTTCATTTTACCGAGGTTTGGTCGACCAGGCTATTTTGAACTAAATGGTTTGGTCGACTAGTCGGTTGGGACTTCTCCCGAGGACCTTCGGTCGACCAGGTAGTTGGTATTCAATTTTGGCTCGGTCAACCAGGTGGTCAAATTGTTGACCTCAGGAGGTTTCAATCGACCAAGGGATTTGAACTACAATGGTTCGGTCAACCGAGACCCTGGTCAACCGTTGACCTGGACCTGGGTTCGGTCGACTGGGGCAAAATGAACTGCCAAGGTCGGTCAACTGAAAGTGCACAAAGTGTGCATTTCGATCCTGTTTTGAATCACACAAACCCTATTCAAGTGCCTAACATTCATAGGTGCAATGGTGTGTGTCCTAGGGTTATTTTTGGGTCCTTTTGAAGACACCGAAAATATCCAGTGTCGGTTGACCGAAGGGTAAACCCTAAGGTCTTTCTAAAGTCACTTTAGGTTGTATTTGGTTTGAGCTTACGTATTATATCATGCATGTGATGTGTGTGTGCTTATTACAAACAAAAGACCCTAATTAACTATTACATACCAATTTTACAAATGAGATATATATTACAACACTAAATATAAATTGGTCTTTATTCATCATTTGCTCCATGTGCATGTGCATTATGATCTTTCAATCTGAGTTCCTGCACATAACCTCAAACACGCATTAGATAAAATGAGTATTTGTCATAATCAAAATCGGGCGTGACCAATAGGGTCAACATTCTCTCCTTTTTTGATGATGACAAATACGACAAGCAAAAATATAGGGTTAAGCCTAAAAGGGCTCCACCTCTCAATATGCATCCAACTTATTTTGAAACAAATTCATTTTACCCATTATTTTTGCCCCCCTTTCCATCTCTCCCTTTTGGCAACAGCAAAAAGGGCCATATGAGTTAATAACCTAGGCAATGGGTAAGTATTACAGTTATACATGATACATTTTGGAAAGATTTTTTAAAAAATTTTTGGCAGAGTGCCGTTTGTAAATCGGACTTTCCAAAATAAAACCTGTATAAGTGTAACCTGTTTGAGTTTAAATATGTCTTAGCAATTTATCCACAACTACTTAAACAGTCCAGTAAAGTCCAATCAAGCAAATAAAATTTCAATACGATCATGAAGTGGACAAGTTGTGCATCACAAAGGATAATCAATATAATCATGCTATAGAAATATGAAGTGTGCACACATAGACATGAGTCACTTTACAAAGTATAAACCAATGAAAAATACCAACAATGATAGGTTAGTTAGACTTGTAAATTCCACTCAAGATTCCTTAAATAGCTGATGATTATGTGAAGATGAGATTTAAATTTTCTTTTGGTTTTCACTCATCCTTTCAAAAAGATTTTAAACTCAATTTTATCATAATCATGTTTGTGGCCAAAACAAATCCATATGTTCAAGCAATACATAGCAATGAGAGCATGATGGCCTAGTATCAAGTGTTACAAATATATAGTTAAGAATACATATTTGTTTCTCAGGGCCTAATGATTTTAATGCTAAGTGACTCGCCCTAAGAGTATGCATTTTGATCCAATTAATTTAAATGTATATATGCACAATCAACCCCAAGGAATGTAACATTTCAATGCAAATGAATCAACTGTGACATATTGAGATTTTGCATACACAAAAGAGTATTGTTTTAGTCATTTGGGCAAATGTCTATAGGAAATTCGATAGCATGACGGTTGTAAAGAGGACATTTCCCAAAATTTACCTACACAAAAACGATTCTCAAACAAGCAGTATCTTAAGAGTAAGGCATGCGAGAACCTATAATCTACTAGTAGGCAATTCTCATCAACTGCATTCGCCATGCAAGAGGCATTCTATACTAATCATGCATTTCAATAGAGCAGTCATTTAACCACAAGCACAGACACATCAAAGTACTACTGATATATATATCATAATCAAAACGAGTAACACATGATAGTTTCGTCATAAGGTGTATGTGATCGTCATGATAATACAAAATAAAAGTAAAATCTGTTTTATTTAGGTACAGACCAGATGATATAGAATGATATAAGATAAATCAAGGCCACGCAATCTGATCTGCAGGCTACTCTCCAGAGTCTAGAACTCCCCTCCATCATCACCTCCATCACCACCATCACTGGCATCGAAGTCAAAATCCATGGTCATCCGGTCTCTCTCGTCCTGCATCTCCTGAATGCGATCGTTCAGCTCACTGAAGCTGACTGTCATGGACCTCTCTAGATTAGTAAAGCAACTAGCTGTAGAGATAGAGAACTCCTGGAACTCCTCACGAATCGCAGTGGATGACGATGCCAAATCTCGTAGGTCTGACTGGACTGATCCTCGAAACTGTACGAATGAGTCAGACAAACTGGTGATGGCAGCCATAAGATCCACGTTTGATGGCTGTGTGGGCTGTGGTGGCTCCTGAGAGGCCTCTTCCTGTGCTACTACACTCCTAGAAGGCAACCAGATGTTGCCGATGAGCTTATACCCCATCAATCTTAGGGTCACGCCAGAGAAGATATCGGCAAGTCATCTTCTCTTTAGTGAAGCCACATTTGAGCGAGTGACTCCAATGGATCTAAACAACTTGTTCAGTATACCCCCATATGGCATTATAATTCGGTGGCCAATCATTTTGGCCATCATCCATCAGATCATCAGGATAGGTATTCTTCCGGGAAAATAGACACCACATAATAAAACAGTCTAGGAAAGACACATGCACTCTAGACCCTACCTTGGGCACGACATTATAAGTGATCAAGTGGTGCACAACTTTGGCCTCTAATGTAAACTGTCTATATTGTGGGGGATGGTTTTGGCCGGCTGTGCCTGGATTAGATAGGATCAGGTTTGCAAATGTGGCAACTGCGAATTCCTGTTCGTAGATCTAGGAATTTACTACATCTGGGCACTCGAAATCTTGACGGTCAATATCAAGGACATCTGAAAGGTACTGTGCGTCGAAACGTACGTCGGTCCTCAATACTTGGGAGAAGTACCCATTTTCATCATTACCCAAATTTGCATAAAACATCCTAACGTACGTTGGGTAATGACCCCCAGGCTGATAGGAAATAAATGTTTTTCAGCCTTGATATTCAAACATGTCCATTATGTTGCCAAAATACTGATTCATAAAATCCAAGTCTAGGATATTACCCAATATCGCCTCCTTAGGATGAAACTCCCATATCTATCTGACCTTGCACCGTTCTGAAATGAAGTACTCATCCTCAGCGTGTGCTATGTCGTGGGCTTCAATGTGTGCCATGACTATAGGATGAAGGATGTGAGGCTTGAAATCAAGGTTTGCTTGGTAATGGTAGGAAAAGGTGAAGGATATCTCAAGATTTTCGCGCAAATGACCTTTAAATGAGGAGAAAGTATATATATATCGTAGCTTGATCGACCAGAAGCGGATACGGTCGACTGACGATTGAAGTCTTCCATGCACCGACACTGTTCGGTCGACCGGGGAAAGTTTGAACTGAGATGGTCGGTCGACTGAGAGGGAGTACTGTATCCATGTTTGGTCGACCAAGGGAAAACCAAAAACTTTCGGTTGACCGTGGGAATATGTTCACTGAGGTTCAGTCAACCGTGAAGGTCAAAGTCAACGTGTTTCGGTCGACCGGGAGACTTTACTCACACAATGCTCGGTCGACCAAGCATAGTGAATTTTCCCGATTTTGCCTAATTTTGATCCAAAGTTCTCCTTAGGTCCAGATTTGATATGTTACAACATAAACATGATTCTTAGGGATTCTTGGTGAAAATATATTACACAATTGAGGTACGTACCAATATTTGACTTATTGAACGTAGATAACTTCCCTTTAAGTCCAAACTATTTCGACACCGAGCACTAAGGAGTATGTGGCTTTTCGTAAACTATGCTCTTTGGTGATTGGAGAGTATCCTTTAGAAATGATGACATAGAAGAGCAAGGATACAAATCAAGGAATGGGTGAAACCTCACCGAGTATGATTGTGGTTTGATAAGGGTTTCCTATGGATGAGATAAACCAAAATTGAAGGTTTTGCAATTTAAACTCAAAGGGACCAATTACCTAGAGGATACCTTTAATTTGGGTTATAGCTACGAGAAGCACTCAATATATATTAGCCATTTATGATCAATCGTGCTTTAAGCCTAAAGTGATGACTTGATTTCGATTTAGGCTTTTCATGTTCAAAAGTGAGTTTAGGGTATGGTGATATAAGATATAAGATGGAACCCTAACACTTAATTTTGTGCAATGGACAATTGTTGCTTAACTTTATGATTTTCATTTAAGCATGCATTAAGCATTTAGAATTAAGTACTAGGCATAGATGACATGTCCATCTGGAAGTGTACAAAGAGTCTTAGTATAACACGATAATTTAGTGAGTGTGTATACTAAGATTTTCATTTTAAACAACAATCACTTCCCAAGCCTACAGTCATCACAACCCCATAAACCTAAGCCTAGGATCTAAGGAAACATTTAAAACAACAATATTAATTTAAATCCATTTTTCCTTAAGACCTACGGGGTTTGCTTTCATGATTACCCACATCATTTCCTTTTCTAACCCTCTGGCACTTCTAAGTGAGCAATTAAACCATATGTGCCACACAACTTTGCAAAATACGCAGGTATTTAATATACGTAAGGGATTGTGCTTATTTATTTCATTTTTCTACAGTGAGGCTAGACTGTTGGTTCTATGTGAGCAACCTGAACCCTTTTTGAAAAGAGTTTTCTTTTTAGGTCCGAAGGGGTTGTTTAGGTTGTCTTTATCACTTGGGGATTTGAAAAACATTTCAAAATAATTTTTACTTTTTCTTTCTGAGCAAATGATTTTCAAAACCTTTTCCATTTTTCTCCTTTATAGTGTGGCTCGATATTCCTTCAAATCATTTAAGCGCTTTGCCACCTTTTCATTTTCATCTTTCAAAAATGTTTTCTTCTTTAATATTTCAACTAGAATTCTATGCATTTTAAATGAGGTCTTTTCTAGTTTTCCATATGAAGGCATCTCATCAAATGATTCATTACATGATTTATCAAAATGATAGATACATGAATCATTGCATTCATTCATACCATTATCATCACAAGAAACATTTGAAGATTCATCACAAAATATATTATAGGAATCAACAGATGAATCATCACATGCAATATTAACAGAACTATCATGATGTTCAATAAATGATTCAGCATGTGACACAACATAGCATTCAGCACAGGGATCATCAAAAGATATATAATGGGAATCATATACCTCATTGACTGTAAATGTTATATACTTATGACTTACCTCCTCCTGATCTTTTGAACTCGGAGCATTCGGAGGAGTGATCTCTTTCTCCAGGGATTCTTCATATTTTTTTTTCTAATTCATCCCAGATTTCTTTTGCAGTCTGACATGCCACCAACACAACAAAAATATCAGAATCTAACGCAAGATATAACATGTCCATGGCATCAGAATTAGTCATATTAAAATCATTTTCATTTATTTGTACACATCTTCCTTTAGCAGTCACAAGCTAGACCCTCCAGTCCATAGATTTCAAAAATATGGTCATTCTAACTTTTCATGTGGTGTAGTCGACACCACAAAATAATGGAGGACTAGAAAGTGACTGTCCCTCACTGAATGGGGATACACCAATGTGAGCCATTGCGATCTTTTTGCAAAAACGTTTAAGTCAAGTGCAACGAGACTCTGATACCAATTTTTAGAATTGGTGTATTCCCAAGAGGGGGGGGGGGGTGAATTGAAATTTTAAACTTTTTTCCTAGGTTGAACTAGATGTTAGAAGAATATTACAACCTAGGGTCTTTCTATGCAGTTCCAAATACGCCAATAAATATAATATATAGAAATTTAATTCAAGCGCATCATTCACATAATAACATACACGTGCGGTAAGTATAAAGTGCGAAAATATAAACAAACACACGATATGTTATCGCGGTTCGACCAACTGTGCCTACGTCCCCGCCTCTAGTTCGCAAGCCCGATGATTCCACTAATAGCTCACTTAAGGGTGGAGCGGCACCGATTACAACCAGGTCAATTAGCACAGGGCTGACCTCAAACTTAACCAAGTCAATTAGTGGGGCTGATCTCAACCTACACGCCTTAACAAGATGGCACACCTAGCTTTCCTAACCAGGTCTAAGCCAATCCGGGACTATTCCAGGGCTAGTCTCCCTCTTCAGGCCCGTGCCTGGAAATACAACAGTATTTGCAATCAAATAATATTGGTACAATGATTGTGCTTTCGTGTAAAGCAGATATGTACCCAACTACCGCAATTTCATACCCCACAATATGATTTAATATGTAAGCTCAGTGTGGTCCAATATCTCAACTCTTAGATATATATATATATATATATATATATATATATATTTACTATCAGTGTAATGAGTGCGTGAGAGTATCAAACAGTATGATCTTTGTATCACAATATGTGCTCAATCTAACAGCTCAAACAAAGATATCAAGTCTCATATATTTCAATCAGCGGGATGTCTCAAGCATGTAAATATCAAATAATGTATATGCTTAGTTTGCAAAAGATGTGTAATCTTTGTATTCAGCAAATAATATATGAGTGAATGAATATTGCAACAAAGATCACTATCACATAAACAAATATCTTTTCAAAGTTATATCAAAATAAATTCCACAAGATATTTGGAAATGTTTTGAAGAGATTTTGCAATCCACAAACAAATACAAACTTCACAAGATATTGCAATGGATATGCAATACTTATAAGTTTAATACAAGTCTTCTTAAGAGAGACTTATTAACAAAGTCCCCTAAGAATGCTTAGGTTTAGCTCTCAAGAAAAATTATATCAAATAATCACAAAACAAGGAGAGAAAACCTCGCAACACAAATACTCAATCAACTTACAAATGATGTAGGCAACGATAGAAGGTAAGTCTGAGTGGTTGGGGCTTAGATTTGAGTATTACAGGTTTTTGGAATTTCAGAGAGTCTCTCTTAATCAAAGTGGCTAATCCCTTACTAATTATCCCAAATGAGGGGGTATTTATAGACACCCCTTGATATATAACTGTTAGGGACCTATTGGGAATAATTAGGAAAGTTTTAAATCATTTTAAAATAATTAACCCTGTTTAAACTATTTTAACCACGGTAAAAAATCAGGGCAACCCAAGAGGTCTGGTCAATCAGAAACCTTTTCGGTCGACCAAAGTTCATATGGCTCCGTCAACGAGGACACTTTTGAACTGGAGACTTGGTTGACCGAAAGTCCATGTCCAAAGGGTGATTTTTCATTTTACCGAGGTTTAATCGACCAGACCATTTTGAACTGAATGGTTCGGTCGACCAGACGGTTAGGACTTCTCCCGAGGTCCCTCGGTCGACCAGGTGGTCAAATTGTTGACCTCAGGAGGTTTCGGTCGACCAGGGGATTTGAACTACAATGGTTCGGTCGACCGAGACCTTGGTCAACTGTTGACTTGGACCTGGATTCGGTCGACTGGAGCAAAATAAACTGCCAAGGTCAGTCGATCGAAAGTGCACAAAGTTTGCATTTTGGTCCTGTTTTGAATCACACAAACCCTATTCAAGTGTTAACATTCATAGGTGCAATGGTGTGTGTCCTAGGGTTATTTTTGGGTCCTTTTGAAGACACCGAAAATATCCAGTGTCGGTTGACCGAAGGGTAAACCCTAAGGTCTTTCTAAAGTCACTTTAGGTTGTATTTGGTTTGAGCTTACGTATTATATCATGCATGTGATGTGTGTGTGCTTATTACAAACCAAAGACCCTAATTAACTATTACAGACCAATTTTACAAATGAGATATATATTACAACACTGAATCTAAATTGGTCTTTATTAATTATTTGCTCCATGTGCATGTGCATTATGATCTTTCAATCTGAGTTCCTGCACATAACCTCAAACACGCATTAGATAAAATGAGTATTTGTCATAATCAAAACCGAGCATGACCAATAAGGTCAACACAGTCGAATTGTATGTGGCCCAACCTTTTACATTTGAAGCATGTAGTATTTTTATGGTAATTCTTAGATGGAACAAATGACTTTAACTCTCTTATAAAATAACCGATGTAAAGATGTCTCTTCTTTAGATTTTCCTTCCCATTAAAACCATTTCCTTCCTTTTTTAGGGAATTTCTTTGAGATCCTAGGAGCTTTTCAAAATTGTTTTGTCCCTCAGTAAATTTACAAATAGTTTCATATTTATCTTTCAAATCCTTTTCTAACTCTTGAATTTTCAAATCTTTATTTCTTATGAAAGATGCATGAGAGTTATTTTGACGTTCAAGTAAGCTTGCAATTTCTTTGACTTTACTTTTCAACTCAGAAATTTTCTTTATTTTCTTCTCAAGCATTGTAATAGAGTAGAGGTATTCTTTTTTTTGTTCATCACATGAAATCATATCATTTTCATTTTCAGAATCACTAGAATAGTACGAAGATGATGAAAATGATGATTGTACCTTAAGGTCATCATGTGCCATTAGACACAAATTGGCAACCTCATCGTCGCTGGTTTCAGATTCTGAACAACTAATGATGTGTGTATCCCAACCGACTTTTAGCGCCTTCTTCTTTTTCTTTGAGGTTCTCACTAGTTTAGGACACTCAAGCTTGATGTGTCCAATCTCTCGGAAGTTGTAGCATGTTGGTGGATCCTCCTTCTTTTTCTTCATGCTAGACTCTTCTCTTTCTGATTTAGAGTTATGGAATTTTTTGTTGAACTTCTTATTCTTTTTCAAGGACTTTACAAACTTCTTTGTAAGTGCAGTGACCTTCTTTGCTTTGCTAACTTGCTCATTCTTTCTCACATTTATTCCCACATTGGAGGTAATCCTATGAGTATTTTCTTGATCAACTCATAAGTAGGGTAAGTTTTTCCAAGAGCATTTAAAGAGTTAATAATGTGTGTGAATCTAGTGTACATGGATTGAATAGATTTATCTACATTCATTTTAAATACTTCATATTCACTAGTGAGCATGTCTATCCTACTATCCTTGACTTAGTGCCTTCATATGTAACCTCTAACTTTTCCCAAATTTTTTTAGCCGAGTTACTTGTCATTATCCTATTAAATTCATTGACATCCAATGCACAGAAAAGCAAGTTCATGGTATTAGCATTGATTTGTACTGATTTCCAGTCTTCGTCTGTATACTCATCTTTAGTTTTAGGTACATTAATCTTATAAATTACTTTTATGGGAATATGATTACCCTTAGTCACTATTTTCCATACCTTCCAATCTACGTTCAATAGATATATGCTCATCCTACGTTTTCAATAGGTGTAATTTACACCACAGAAAATGGGAGGTCTAGTGGATGAGTGTCCCTCATCGACTGGAGTTATACCGATGTGTGCCATGTGATCTTTTTACACAAGGACTGTTAAGTCTATGTACACCCGCTTTGATACCAAATGTTGATTAAGGTGTAATCCTAAAAGGGGGGTGAATTAGGTATTTTAAAAAATTCTTTGAACCTATTTACCACTCTTAACAAATCAATTTCTAGGATTTATAACTAACTTAAATTTGATTTTATCAATGAGTTCTTTTTACCCAATTAATTGCGTGCAAAGTAATTCAACATCCACATAGCAAACAATATAATGTTGTGTGAAAAGTAAAGAGTTAAGGGAAGAGGGAAGACAAACGCAGTTTTTATGAGGTTCAGCCAACTCGGCCTATGTCCTTGCCTTGAGCAACCCACTCAAGGATTTCACTAAAATCCCTGCTCCTTGAATTGGGACGGAGCTTCCCTTACAATCCGTTGCTTACAAGAGGTACAACTCCCTCCTACTCCACTGCTTACAAGAGATACAACTCTCTCCTCAAACCCCGGTTCTCAAGCTGAACCGTGAATACAATGAATACGTAAAACACTCAAAATTACTTCCAACAAAAGCTAGTGAGTACAATTCAAATTCCTAATACATTAACATATGATTAAACTTGAAGCTCAGAATGTATGAAACGATGCAATCATTTATGTATGATATGCTTCCACACGGAAAATTCTTTTTATCAAATCTCCCAAAAATATTTATATAAATCACTACTTTGGAGAACTTAGGTTAAATCTTTAAATACAAAAACAGCTTTGAAGATTGCAAAGATTTGATACACACTTTGTCAAAAACAATATTTCTCTCAAGATTTCAATCTCAATGTGATCTTGGTAGTATTTTCCCTAATGCATATATATATATATGTATGTATCTATATGATGAGAATACCAAGGATAAAAAACTTAATATATGATTTTCAGTAAATATCCTTCAATATGTATAGATATAGTTATGCACTTCTTAGGATATCTAATCAACTAGTTTAGAAGTAACCAAAATATCACGTCTTTAACTTCGAACACACTTGAATGATTACTCTTTAAACAATAGCCAAATAAAAACTTTCTCAAATATTCAACTTGTCAAAAACAATCTTTATATGAATATGAAAAACTCAATATCAAACTTCTCTAAAGATGTTCAATAATAGATGTTGATATGAGAATCTCTTGGAAAGCTAATTGAATCAATAAAACCTCAATACCAAGAAGAAATAACGTTGTATAAATGAATCCCCTTTTGATTTTTGGAGTAGATTTGCCTAAGCTTGATGAATATAAGCTAGAGTGCAGGTAATCGTATAGCTTGGCGCTTAGATTTCTCAATTTTTCAAAAAAACTTCTCTTCTCTTCTCTTTGATCTTGACTTTCTTTTTCATACCTACTAGGGTTTAGATATTCAATATAAATAGGTGTTTAACCCCTAGAACCAATCATGACCGTTGGATTACAAGATAGCTCGCGTGTTTGCTCAATAAAAATTAGATTTTTAATCTTTTCCGCAAGTTCAAACGACTGAGGTCAAGGGCCCAGATGACCAAAGTCCTTTTCATCCTTCAAAAAATTAGCCTGGACATAGGGTCAGACGACCGAGGTCAAGGGTCAGACAACTGAAGCGTCAAGTTCAGACAACCGAAGTCAAAGTTCAGTCATTTGAGGTGCTTCTGCCTATTTTTCACCAATAAATCTTCAAGAAGTTGAGCTTATTCTTTAGACGTCCGAGGTAATTCTTCGGTCAACCGAATTTAAAGTTCAGTCAAATGAAGTTCCCAATTTCTGCATATTTTCTTTCTAGTTCAAAAATCTATTTTTCTTTCTTTCTTAGCTCTTTTATAAAAACATTAAATGAATCGAGTGCATAATTGAGGGGGAGCATTCATCTTTCATATCTATATATATTAAAATGCTCTCAATATTTATTTATGCTTATATGTTTGTATGCTCTTGTGAGAACAACTCTGCACTAATCTCATAACTATCCATTGTTAGCTATTGCTCATATCATCTATTGGATAGTTCATTACTTTTATGAGTTGTTGATTATACTACTAGATTGCATGCTTAGTCTAGAATGCCTCTTGTATGGCGGATGTAGTTGATGTGAATTGCATGCTGGTAGTGGATTATAGGTTCTTGTGTGCCTTGAACTGAAATATAAATTGCTTGTTTGAACCTATCAGGTACAGGTTTTATGGGAAAAATGTCCTATATACAAACGACATGCTGCTGAAATTTTGCTAGGATTTTCCCATATAAAACCTTATGTTTTCTGATAAAATTAACGTTAAAATATTTTTTGAAAGGATGAGTGAAAACTAGTTGAAAATTAAGTTTTATCCTAACATAATTATCAAGTAGTTAGAGGAGCTTAGCTCCATCCTTATAGGAAGCACAAAAATAATCCATATGCATCACTTTCATTTATTGAATATTGAGGCTCTTAAGATTACCCTAAACATTATATCTAGTGCTTAAAGATTTATAATTTGATATGGAATGTTCATGGGTCATTAATTCCAAAGTATGTCTTAATATACACTCTCTGATACATCTATGGCTTATAGGGAAGAAAGACTATACTAAACATATGATAAAATCCCTTAACAGATAACCAGTATAGTTGCATTAAAAGGACCGCTTATACTGTCTAGTATACCTAGTGAAATCAATTTTTGATCAGTATAAGCCACACATTTCCCCTCCTAGGATGCCTAGTAATTTCATAAGATAGTACATGTGAAATCCAAACCACTATGTATTGTGAAGACATGTACACATTTAGTTTGTATCTTAGGATGAACTTAGTTCATGGACACCATTTGGACAAATTCTTTACGTTATGAAATTTCACTCCAGACCCAAATGGTAAAGCATCATCCCTTTTGAATTGAACGTCCCATATGTTGATGATGGTCCATTGACGAAGGCATTCACATGATTTAGGGGGAGTTTTTCATTTTGCACATACTCATTGTGTTTTGAGTTGTATCATCTTTTTTGAACCCCTATTGCATACCATTGAGTATAGTCTTGATTGACTATCATGCATTTAAAATGAAATACAATATGTCATGCACATGTACTGAATGATTAATATTTGCTGCATGCTGAATTCATTGATAGGATGAGTATATAAGAAATGCACTAAAGTGAACATCATCCTTGAGCTTAATTCAAGTAAGCGTGCATGCAAATATACAGGGGAGTTTACGCCCCATCCTTGAGAAAAGAATTATAACTCACCAAGCTTCGTGGACTCATATTATTAAATTAGTTTTATTTTTTGAGCCCAATTTGTTCCATTACTTATACTGTGTTAAAAACTTAATGAACTCTCATAATTAATATTAGTATAAGTAGCTAATAGGTCTATTGCATAGTAGAGATGCTTCCTAGATATTTCATAGCTGGCATAAATTCAGGGGGAGCTTTCAAATAAATTTTAAAAGTCTAACTACTATAACTATTGATATCTTTTAGTGGATTAGACTTTGTGAAAATTGATTATTGTTTGTAATGCATACTTCTCATATCTACAACATGATAATGATGGACTTTATGCTTTATTGCATTGATCATACTGGAACTGTTTGAGTAGTTGTGGATAAATTGTTAGGATTTATAAACTCAAACAGGTTCTTATTTATACATGATTTGTTTTGGAAAAGTCCTATTTTCAAACAGCACTCTGCCGAAATTTTCCAAAAACTTTTCAAAACTTATAATGTATAAATATCGTATTTACTTATTGCCTAGAATTCTTAATGCCCATTTTGCTGTTGCCAAAAGGGGGAGATGGAGAGGCAAAAATGATTGGGTTAAAAATTAAGTTTTCTTTCATGCATATTGATAGGGGGAGCCTTCTTAGACTATACCCATATTTTTGCTTGATGTATTTGTCATCATCAAAAAGGGAGAGAATGTTGACCTTATAGGTCACGCCCGGTTTTGATAATGACAAATACATATTGTATTTAATGCATGTTTGAGGTTATGTGTAGATATTCTAATTGGGCGATCATAATGATGGCACTAAGAGGAATTGAAGTGGAAGATCCAATATATATGTTGTATTTTATTTCATTTTCATTCAAAGGATCTGTAATAGTAAATAAGACTTGGTCTGTAATAATTACATACATCACCTGCATGATCTAATGAGTAAGCTCAAACCAAAAATAACTAAAAAGGACCTAGAAATGACCCTAGGACACTCACTCATGCATGCATATGATTGGTCATTTGATTAGGGTGATTGTTGGCTTAAATGGGACCGAAATGCACTAAATGTGCACACTCGATCGACCTAACTTTCTTGTACAAAAATGCCCGGTCCACCGAACCTGTGCTGGGTCAACAGGTTGACCACAGCCCGGTCAACCAAACTCTTATAGTTCATTTGACCCCAGTCGACTGAACTCCCTAGGAGTCAACTTTATTGATCTCCTAGTCGACCGAAAATAAAATACACATCAACGCCCTCGTCCACCGAGTTCCCACGTGTGGAACTCAACGGTCTAGTCGACCGACCGAGGTAGTTCAAAATTTCCTTGGTCAACCCAACCACGCAAAAAGGGAAAAATTGCCCTTGGACTTACAAGTTTGGTCAACCGAACTTATAGTTCATTTAATGCCCGGTCGACCAAACTTCAAGCACTTCGGTCAACCGAACTCGTCTCTGTCGACCGGTGCTCTCGGGTTGTCCTATATTTTTTATTGCAACTAATATTTTTAAACGGGATTAATTTATTTAAATAATATTAAAACTTTAATAATAATTCCATTTGTGTCCTTAACGGTTATAATTAGGGGGAAGTCTATATATACCCCTTCATTTGGAATGATTAGTTACAAGATTAGCAAAACAATTAGCAAATTTTCTCTAATTTTCAAAATCTCTATTTCTCACATCCAAGCTTTATTACTTCCTTCTTACTCATCCTTATTGCAAACCTTGTTAAGTAAGAGTGCTATTGTGAGTATCTAGTTGAGCTTACACTCTCGTTAGTTCCAGTTGATTGATATATATTTTTATCCAAGAGTAAGATTGAAGTTTTTTTTTTAGGAGACTTCATTAATAAGTCTTCCGTAGGAAAACTTCGTAGAGCTTGTGAGTTTCGCATCATCATTGCAATACTCAAGAGTTCATATTGTTTTTTGTTTGTGAAATAAATTTTTGCAAACCAATTTCAAATATCTCATGTGATTTACTTTGAGAAATATTTTGTTGAGATATTTGTGCGTACGCAGAAAAATTCGTGTTGAAATATCCTTTGATTGATTTTATCTTCTTGAGCACCAAGATCAAATTGTTTTATAAATTAAATCTGAATATCTCTTGTGATTTATCTTGAGAAAAATATTTTGAGATATTTGTTAGCGTGTTGAAGATCTTTGTTGCTATATCTTTTCATCTTGATACAAAGATCAAATATTTACAAACCATTTTTGAATTTCTCCTATGGTTTATTTTGAGAAAAATATTTATTGAAATATTTGAAGTGTGCTTGTGATCTTTGTTTGTGCATTGTGATTGAAATCATTATTTGACACAAAAATCGTATCATTTACATTCACACGCACCGATAGCCATATTTGCATAAATATTTGAGAGTAGACACTTAGACTACATTGAGCTTATTGTGTCCTATCTTTTGGTAGTGTATATATTATAATGTGCGTATTGGGTACATATCTGTTTTACATGAAAGCATAATCATCGTACCATTTGATTGAAAAATTACTGTTGTATTTCCAGGCATGGCCTGAAGGGGCGGTAATCCAGCCCGAAAGGATTGTGTAGGTTGAGGTCAGCCCTGTGTTAATTGACCTGGTAGTAAAGGTTGAGATCAGTCCTGTGTTAATTGACCGAACCTTGATAACATATCGCGTGTATCATTTAATTTTTCCGCACTTTACTTTACTACACATGTATGTTTATTTATTGATTGCATAGTCTGACCCTAGGTTGTTCAATACTGTTGTTAAACCGATTGACCTAGGCGATAATTTTTAAATACCCAATTCAACCCCCTCTTGGGATTGCACTACAGCTAACATGATGTTTATAATTGAGGATTTGAATGTTAAGTAATGTATTTATGCATATCTGTGGAGTATATTGAATTTGTGATATGATGATGGTCAAGTAATTTTAGGGTTACGTAAAATGATTGATTAGCAAATTTTGGGGACAAAATTCTTTTGAGGGGAGAATGTAGTGATCCCAAATAATAATAATAATAATAATAATAATAATAATAACAATAATAATCACAATAATAATAATAATTAAATTAAGTTAATTTATTATTTAATATAATAATAATTATTAATTAAATAATATAATATTATGTATTAACATAATATAATAATATAATATGATATTATATTAATATGTTAAGGATTGAAATTCAATCTTGAAAATTCTAGAAAGTCTCTCTCTCTCTCAGTCTCTCTCTCTCTCTCTCTCTCTCTCTCTCTCTCTCTCTCTCTCTCTCTCTCTCCTCCACTTGTCTCTCTCTTTGTCTCTCTTCTCAATTTCTTCCCCAATTCTTGGTCAGTTGAAGAACGGAAAATGTCACTAGGTTCCTATCTTGGCCACCAATATTTCAACCGGAGTGGATTTGTGATTAGGGCGTCGTAGGTACTACTCCTGAGATAAGGTAAACCCACTCTCTCTCTCTCTCTCTCTCTTCAATTTCTCCCCAATATTCAGCCAAATTGATGATCGAACACCATCACAAGGTCCCAACTTCGATTCTTAGCAAGTTAGTCGGAGCAGATTCATGGCTTGGGGGATCCTAGGCACTACTCCTGGGGAAAGGTAAGGGGAATAGATTATGTTAGGAATTTTTATAAGTTAACCGATTAAATTGTAATATGAGATTACTGGAATTATATACACATTTTTCTGAATATTCTGGCATATGAAAATTGGATTTTGGATTATTATTATTATTATGAATTGATTAAATTAGTGTTTGTGAGTCTATGAATTTTATAATAATAATTATTTTAAAGTTGAATCGATTGAAGTAAAATATTTGATTTCTAGATGATTATATTGGATTTTCTAAATAAATTAAACAAATGAAAATAATGGTCTTGAATTATTAAAGTATGATTTATTATTTACAGGAAGTTTAGTAAAGTATGGATAAATACATAAATCGTGTGACATAAGATTAATATTTTATTTTAATAAACCGGTTGTGATTGCTGTGGTGTGAGTACTTATATGTTTGTGTGATTTAATGTCCTTCCTGCATATCACAATATAATGTTGGCAGGAAAATAAGGAGTTCGTTATATTGTCCATGATATAAATTATAATATAATGTTGGTAGAGTTATGAGGAGTTCATTATATTGTCATTTATATAAATGGGGCAAAAATGTTGGCAGGATAGATGAGGAGTTCATTTTTGTCAATGTGCAATGAATGGTGTTGTGTGTATTGTATCTGTGAAGTCCTTGTGTGGGCCACATATTAAGATATGCTCAGTATGCAGTGAGAATGATGAATACTGAAATACTTGTGCATTATCCTTGGTGGGTGTAAGTTTATGTAGGTGAATTGATTACAATATGATTTTGGATATGCGTATTATTATGAAAAGTATGTGTAGGTGGATTCTGTGGTATTGATTGATGATGAATGTGTGAGTACATATACATGAATTAAAATGCATAAACAAATTACAGCGAGGTAAGACTCTCAACACGAGGGTTTGCTGAGTAAGGCGAGTGCCCTGATAAGTATTAGTTGTAGACACACCCAAACTAAATGGGCAAGGTTACATAAGGTATCAGAGCAAATGGGTGTTACATGTATGGGCGTGTAACTTCCCCAATCCTCGGGAACTCTCGCTTTTAAAATGATGTTGCATATGTGAATACAGTTTATAAGTGTTTTAACAGTTGTTGTCATTTAACAAATGATGATATTTTGTATACCCTAAAACTCATCTGCCACACACTAATAATAATTTATTTCATCCTTACTGAGAAGTGAATCACCTCAGTATTATCAAATATTTTTCAGATGCCCTGTGGAGAGAGACGGGAATCAGAATAGCGCAGTGGAAGCGTGGGTGGGGTTAAAAATAATAGTTTAGATTAATAATTAAATTTTTTATTTATGGTTTATCTTAGAATTTCTAAGAATGTATTTAAATTTGTTATTGGAGATATTCTAGTAATAAAAGGCTTTTAGTACTCTAGCATATAAATATTGAGGTCTTTCGCTATATAATTATTTGGTATCAGATATTTATTATTTCTAAATAACACTTCGGACCCTAGTTTCGGGTTCAGGGCATTACAAGGTGGTATCAGAGCTTAGGGATAGATTATGCAGACTCCAGGGCAGATTAATACCAAAGTATAGGTTCGAGTTAGGACGATGATAGGAACGGGTAGATTAGGATACTGGGAGAAAATTTTGAGTTTTATTTCGTGATCTAAAGGCAGAAATCCCTTGATGGTCTTCTATGATTTTTTGAATCAGTTGTAAGTTTCAGAAAATCATGGTAAATCCATCAATGATGATGTTTCCGATCAGAGAGATGGGAACTTGAAATTAGAACTCGAAGATTTGATTAGCTGATAGTGGGAAAAGTCTTTGAAGGAGAATCTTGGTAATTTAGGTGTTGTAATTTGACTGTTTGTGGTCAACTTGGATGCTTGATGTTTATAATTGAAGATTTGAATACTAAGTAATATATTTATGCATATCTATGGAGTACATTGAATTTGTGCTATGATGATGGTTAAGTAATTTTAGGGTTACGTAAAATAATTGATTAGCAAATTTTGAGGACGAAATTCTTTTAAGGAGGGGAGAATGTAGTGATCCAAAAAAAAAAAAATTATTTATTTATTAAATTAATTTATTATTTAATTAAATAATAATTATTAATTAAATAATATTATATTATATATTAATATAATATAACATAATAATATTATATTATATAAATATGTTAAGGATTGAAATTCAATCCTGAGAATTCTAGAGAGTGTCTCTCTCTCTTAGTCTCTCACGCCTTTCTCTCTCTCTCTCCTCCACTCCTCTCTCTCTCTCTCTCTCTCTCTCTCCTCAATTTCTTACCGATTCTCGGTTGATTGAAGAGCGAAAAATACCGTTAGGTTCCTATCTCAACCACCAACATTTTAACTAAAGTGGATTTGTTATTAGGGCGTTGTAGGCACCACTCTTGAGATAAGGCAAACATACTCTCTCTATTCAATTTCTCCCCAATATTCAGTCAAATTGACGATCGGACATCACCACAGGGTCCTGACTTCGATCCTTAGCAAGTTAAATTAGAGCAGATTCGTGGTTTGGGGATCCTAGGCACCACTCTTAAGGAAATGTAAAGGGAATAAATTATGTCATAAATTTTTATAAATTAACCGATTAAATTGTAATATGATATTATAGGAATTATATACACATTTTTCTAAATATTCTGGCATATGAAAATTGGATTTTGGATCATTATTATTATTATTATTATGAATTGATTAAATTGGTGTTTGTGAGTCTGGAGATGTTATAATAATAATTATTTTAAAGTTAAACCGATTGAATTAAAATATTTTATTTCTAGATGATTATAACAGATTGTTTAAATAAATTAAATGGATGAAATTAATGGTTTTGGATTATTAAAGTATGATTTAGTATTTACAGGTAGTTTAGTAAAGTATGGTTAAATACATAAATCGTATGGCATAAGATTAATATTTTATTTTAATAAATTAGTTGTGATTGTTGTGGTGTGAGTACTTATATGTTTGTGTGATTTAATGTCCTTCATGCATATCGCAATATAACGTTGGCAGACAAATGAGGAGTTCGTTATATTGTCCATGATATAAGTTTCTTTTTTTTAAAGAAGGGTGACACCTCCATTTATTTATTATTATACCCTCACTTTTGGCGGAAGAATACCGTGGTTACAAGACAATCAATGGGAGATAACATATAGAAAAAAAAACTTAAAAGCCTCCCAAAAACAACACCAACATGCAACCAAAATAGGACTACAAATCTAAACAAATCAAAACAATGACCTACTAACCAATAAAACATCCCACGCATCAAACCAAACAAAAGAAAAAAAAACAAACATATATAAAAAAAAACCAGCTAAACATACCTCATATAAGTCGTACCCATCTTATCCAGTTCATACAAACCATTGATAACTCTAAGAAGTTGACTATTATTTGTAAACAAATTATTCCTTCCCATAGCACCTTGTCGAGCCAATGCATCTGCCACTTTATTCCCTTCTCTATACAAATGATTTATAGAAAAGTCTACTCCCTCCAATAAACCAATAAGCTGCTCCCAAAAATCTCCTAAATACCACAAGGAGCACTTACTGGATCTTATCCAATTTACTACAATATTCGAATCACATTCGATATTACTATTGGTAGGTCCCAAGTGTTTGCAAATCTTTATTCCTTCCACCACAGCTCTCAATTCAGCTTCATTATTTGAAAAAAAATCAAAATATTTTGAAAAACCAAAAATAAAAGAACCTGTACAGTCTCTAAGCACTTGCCGGTCCTGGGTTTCCAAAGTTGCTCCCATCCAAATTTAGTTTCAACCTCCCTTACCCAGTTTTAACCATCTCACACCTTGCATAGTTTTATTTCTTTTATTCACAATTTGCACTTCCAGATTCCACAATATCCGAACATTTGCATCCTTTAACTGAGTCATTCCTGTCATGTTCTTACTCAAAACCCCCACCCAATACTTAATGGACAACCACACATCTGTACTACTCTCCAATTTTCCCTCCATTCTAGCCACACATCTCCTTCTCCACAACCTCCAAACTACTAAGTAAGGAATCAATCCCATCAATGTTCCCAATTGAGAGTATCGGGAAGCCCTATTAAACCACATTTGGACTCTTTTTTTCCAACTTTATTGCCTAAGGAAAGAAACAACTACCTCCATGAAAACCTTCCTCTATACATCAGTAGTCAGATCTCCCTTATTTAAAACGTGCTCCATGCCTTCTGGTTGCCTCATCTCACAACAACTACATGCTAAAGCAAGTGATACCCCAACCTTTCTCACCTTTTCATCAACGCTTAAGCACTCAAAGGTAGCCTTTCACATACAGATAGCCATTTTCTTCAGTAACCATTTGTTCCAAACCCACTTTGCCCGATCAAATTTTGGAGCTCTAACTCTAATAACATCCCAAGCTGACTTTGTATTAAAGCGACCATCCTTTTTTGGGAGCCATAGCAGTATGTCCGAAGAGTTTCTAAGTTTTCCAACTCTTTCCATCACTTCTTCCGCTTTATTAAATCCCAGGATCCTTTGCAAATTTTTCACATCCGACGCATTATTGATAACCAAATCTTTTAATCTGATATGTGAATATGCACCATTTGGACATTCTGAAAACAAAGGTCCTGAATCCAGAAACTTATCATACCACAATTTTACATCTCTTTCTCTAACCTTCCACTTAGATTTACGTAATAGCTCAAGCATACACTGTAGAACTTTCCTCCAGAAAGAAGAATCTGATCCATGTGGCCTGCAAAGAGCAATATGTCCACCTTTAACATATTTAGCTTTAAAAAATCTAACCCATAAATAATTTTGTGTTAATAATTGCCAATCAAACTTCATGAACAAAGACCGTTACACTTTCGAAATGTCTTTCACTCCTATGCCCCCCTCCTCCACAGGAACACACAATTTCTTCCAAGCCCTCCATTTCATTTTTTCATTTCCATCCTTAAATCCCTAGAGAAAAAAAAAAATACAAACATACCTTGTATCTTTTTTATCACCAGTTTCGGGACATTTAGGACAGCCAACAAATGCAAAGACATGCTCGAAAGCACATGTCTCAACAAAACTAGACAACCTCCTTAAGACAATAGTTTACTTTTCCAGCCCTCAACTCTCTTACTGATTTTTTGAATTAAAGGGTCAAAATGACAGCCTTTCAATTTACCATCCACTATTGGCACACCCACATACGTAAAAGGAAATTTACCTTTAATAAAACTAGTCTCTAGAAGAATTTCTCCCTTCCTCCGAGCACCCAACTTCTTTGAGAAAAAAATAGCTGATTTATCTTTATTCACCCTTTGGCCAGTCCAGTTTTCATACTCCTTAATCACCTCCATTAACTATCTAACAAATTTTTTACCAGAATTAGCAAATATAACATCATCTGCATATAAAAAATGCAATATAATAGGTGCACCACTCAGATGTGCAAACGGTAAAATCCGCTTCTCAATCAACTTTTTTTTGGATTAATTTAGAAAAAAACTTCTTTCATAATGATGAAAATATACGACGACAACTGATCCCTTTGCCTCAAGCCCCTTCGTGAGTTGAAAAAACTCCTGTAAGTGTCATGCATTATAAGAGAAAACCATGGAGTAGAAATACAATTCTGAATCAATTCACAAAAGCCAGAGCATGGAAAATTTGATCTACCACTTGCCACTCCACTCGATCATACGCTTTGCTCATGTCAAGCTTTAGCATCACATTACCTCCTCCTACCCGCCTGTGTAATAATTTTCATCTCTTGAGCAAACGTTATATTTTCAGAAATACTCCTCCTTTTCGCAAAAACACCTTGCTAAAGAGATATTAAATCACCCATCACCAATGAAAGCTTGCCAACAAGGACTTCGGAGAAAATTTTATAGATTACATTACAAAGGCTTATCCGAAATATATCAAAAGATTAATGATCCTTTACTTTTGGAATAAGAACTATGTAAGAGGAACAAAAATACCGAGGCAATATGTTACCTTTGAAGAACTCCCTTACCGCATCCATCACATCATTTTTAATAGTCTTCCAGCAGGTAATATAAAAAATAAGACCCAAACCCATCCAGTCCCAAGCTACTATTCACCGAAATAGAAGAAATAACTGCATAAACCTCCTCCTTTGTCGGTTCTTCCTTCAGCTGTCCTATAGAATCCTCAGAAACCACCGATTGGATAATACCATCCAAATTTGACCTTTGTACTGAACTATTCTACCTCAAGAATTGCTCAAAATAATTTACAGCCACATCATGGACCATCTACATATTTTCCAACACCGAACCATCAGGAAGCACCATTGAGTTCGCACAAAATTTACGCTTTCTTTGCGTAATCACCGCATGGAAAAACTTTGAATTCTGATCACCATCAGTCAACCATTTCATTTTTACTCTCTGCACCAACCTAACCTCTTCCTTTCTATACTATACCTCCAATTCAGCCTTAGAAATAAGGAACTCTTCTTCAACTGATTTTGAGTACTCTGTCTGTAGTAAATTCTCATACTTTTACACCCTTTCCTCCAACTCTTGAATAATACCACAAAAATGACCGAAAGTTTGTTTATTCCACACCCTAAACCTTTGTTTTAGCCTTTTCAATTTACCCTCCAATTTACAAAATCCTGAATCTGCCACAATGTGTTCTCTCCAAGATGATTCAACCATTTTCAAAAAAATCTCCATGCAACGTCACATGTTCTGAAATCTAAAAGGCGCTGGCCCATACCTCTCCATACTTGCACCCAATTGTAATATGATAGGCGAATGATCTGAAGTATTTCTTTTCAACATTGATGTCTTAGCTTCACCATATTTTACAAAAAAAAAAACATTATTAATCAAAACCCTATCAAGTTTCGCCCAACTTCTCATCAAACCTTGATGTCCATTGCACCATGGAAACTAACTTCCTTCGAATTTGAGGTCCAATAATCCACATCTATTAATACAACCATTGAATTCAGCCATAGACGAACCCAAGCAAGGTGGACCTCCCACCATTTCCTCATCTGATCGAATTACATTAAAATCTCCCATAACAACCCAAGCTACATCAAAACTCAACATCCCCTGAAGCTGTTCCGATAATTCTCTTCTCTCAATATGATAACATTTAGCATATACAAAAGTAAAAAGCAGAGAACCTTTATCCTCTGTTAACAAAACTATCAAGCATTGATTTGAAGCACCCACCCAGTCGACTTGAACATCATCTTTCCATAACAGCCAAATCTTCCCACCTTCCTTTACATTAGAACAAAAGTTAGTAAATTTAAAATACACCGCCCACCTTCGTATCTTCCTACATCTTGAAAAGGCTTATAAACAGCCAAAATCAAAATTTTCTGATATTTCACAATTTGTTTCAATCTTCTCTTCGACGTGCCCAACCCTCTTATTGTAATGACCTAAAGAATAATGGTATTTAAATAATAAAGAGGGAAGGAAATGGAAACAGAAACAGAAGGAGGCAGCAGGCTTTGTTGACGAACACGACGATGTTGCACTTTAGACGTAATAACCCAGAAGATTTACATAGGGCCTCATCGACAAACACAAGGAGTTCGTCGACGAGTGCATAAGGAGACCTCGTCGATGAAGTCCCGTCTCATCGACGAGAAGATACTGAGAAAGGGTTTAAGATAGACAGAAACTCGCCGATGAGTGTGCAGGTTCGTCGATGAACTTTTTACAAGACTCGTCGACGAGGTGACATGTCACGTCGATGAATCCGACCCTATAAATAGTTGAAACCCGAATTTTGTGATGAAAATTCGGCGCAAACCCTCTCTCTCTCTCTCTCTCTCTCTCTCTAAAATGCACCTCTCACATTCTCTCTTCGATCCTGGCCCATTTCTTGCCGGATTGAAGATTTGAGGCCACCACGATGCTCCTGGCGGAGTTTTCTGCCAAACTACTAGAGCTAATCGTTGGTGGAAGTGGTTTGGTATTCATTCTAAATTTAGGGTAAGGTGTTTTATTCAGAAGCTGCTTTCCCTACAGTTATAGGAAATGTTGTATGTAGGAAAATACTGATGTTTTGTTTTGGGGGATGTCGTTTTCAGGGTGTTGAGTGGAGAACCCTGTGGGTGTAGGGCCAGAGTTTAGTGAGGGCTTTTCAGAAACTAGGTAAGGGAAATATGCTATGCTTGGAGATTTGATTATACTAACAGGAATTTTACATATGTGCATGTATACAAGTTATTATGTAGCTTTTACAGAATACGAAATTCTAAAGTATGTGTGGCCTGAGTAGATATTATTTAATGTAGAATTTTATACATTTTTTCTAGTATATGATATTATACAGACAGATATAAGTACATATACAGGTTTTACTCAGATAGCTTCACAGATATATATACACAGATATAGTAAAAAGAGTATAGTATATATGTATATAGTATCAGATTCCTGTGAAAAGATTATAGATAAATACAGTTACAGAGCACGGTACCGTTGCTATATACAGATAGAGTGCAACCACATATCTCAAATAGTGTGTGGATACCGTTAACTGTGCTCGGAGAGTATGCAGCTCCTTAGTTCGCTGGGTTGAGGGGACCGGTTTGACGAGGTAGCAGCCAGTACCGTGCCTAGGAGAGCATGCAGTTTGGCTGAGTTGAGTTAGTGTAGAGTATAGTGACTTATCTGGAGAGCCGACCAGATTAAGTCCCACCTACGGGCCTTACAACTTTGTCATAAGGGGTCAAATCATGACATATAAAGTCCCAGGGAAAGAGCACAATTATGTATGTGTATATGTGTATACAATTTTACAACTTTAATGTATATAGTATGATATTAGCAGTATGAATGATAGAAAGTTCAGATGATGTATATATTTTAAGCTACTATACATGTGATATACGTGTTTTACAGATATGTCAGATTATGCAGTTTTAAATACTGATATTATAGATAAATGACTCGGTCGCTACACACTAGTAATAGCATATTTCCACTTACTGAGCGTCGTCTCACCCCATTACTTTACCACTTTTCAGGTGAGCCAGCTAGGTGAGCATATCAGGCTTGCGAATAGAGAGTTGACTTGGTTACCCTGGTTGTAAGGTAAGTTTGTGATAGGGTTTTGTATTTTTGGGGTAGATGATATTGGAGGGAGTTATTGTATATGACTATGGTTTGAATGTACTGAATTATGATATTGTTTAATATATATGGTTGTATGACTTGTATATCTATTGCGTAGGAATGGCTATATATATATATATATATATATATATATATATATATGTTAAAAAAAAATGGTGATAATTTTGAGGATATTACATTTTGGTATCAGAGCCTAGGTTGCTAAGTTTTGTAGACTCTAGAATGTAGTGGAAAAAAATATCAGAATATAGGGAAAAAGAATTTGAGCTTTTTTTTCTGTGATCTGGATATAGGATTTCGTGGTGGTTTCTGTGTTTTTCCTGAGGTGACGATTTCGGGAAAGCCATGGTAAACTACTAACAAATTGTGTATTTGGGTTGCAGGATTGGATTTTGGGATTAGGGTAAGGAGGGATGGTTAATAAAAGATTTGAATTTTTAATTGAATAAGTTAGGTCTATATGGGAACTAGGATTCTGAAATGGTGTTCTATATATTTGCAGGATGAACATAGGAGGCAGTAGCGCTCACGCCAGTGGGGATGATGGAACGGGTCCTTCTGGCGCTAAAGGTGGAGATTCTGATGCTGTGCTATGTAGTGTGGCTAAACAAGTTATGGCTGAGATAGAGTGAAGCTCTAGAGAGCAGGGAGGTCCATTTCCAATTCAGGGATGTACCATAGAGAAATTTATGAAGATGAATCTGCTAGCCTTTTCTGGAGCGGCTGACCCTATAGTTGCTAAGAACTGGGCGCAGGAGGTAGAGAAGATCTTGACAGTACTTCCCTGCATCGATGAGCAGAGGGTCTTATATGCTACATATAGACTGGAGGGGGAGATCGAGAGATGGTGGACAACTACTAGGCTATTGGAGGAGCAGAGGGCTATACCAGTGCCGATGTCCTGGGCTCGATTTAGGGAGGTGTTCTTTGATATGTACTATCCTACCTCAGTCAAAGAGGCTCGAGTACAAGAGTTTCTAAGTCTTTCCAATGGATCATCGACTGTCCAACAGTACGCTGTGAGATTTATCGAGCTCTCAAATTTTTCCCCGTATATCGTCCCCGATGAAGTAAAGAAGGCTAGAATGTTCGAAAGGAACCTGAGACATGATATTTACAGGAAGGTGGAAGTACTAAGGATTTAGGATTTTTCAGGGTTGGTTGTCAGGGCTATTATAGCAGAGGAAAGTTTGTTAAGGGAAATAGAGATACAGAGTTAGAAGAAGAGGACTGCACCTTCGAGCTTTCAGGCGAGTCCCAATCGAGGCCCTTTGAAAGGAGGTAGAAGTGGTGGAGGTCAGAGATAGATGGTACGGGGGATTTTAGAGAGGATAGTTTCCTGCCATATGTCGTAGATGTGGACAGAGACACCCTGGTGAGTGCCAACTAGGGGAGAATGTTTGTTATCGCTGTGGGAGGCCCGGTCATATGGCTCGATCTTGTCATATGCCACCAGGTTATGTATCGGCTCCTAGGCCATTTTGGGGAGGATACCAGGCGCCTTGCGGAGGTCAGCAGAGAAATACCATGCTGACGAGGGTTTATGCTTTGACACCGAGAGATGCTGAGACAGCTGGAGACGTGGTCATAGGTACCCTTACTGCTTTACCATATAAAATTATTGTTTTGTTTGATACATGTGCCACCCACTCTTTTATATCGGTGGGGTATGTTAGAATAACTGGAGTAGAGAAACAACTATTAGATGTAGAATTATCTGTGGGCACGCCGATGGGATCAGTGGTAAAATGCAAGAAGGTGCTGTAGAATTTTCTAGTAAGTATTCAGGAGAGGGTACTATTAGCCGATCTTGTGGTCCTAGATATGCAGGGGTTTGATGTGATACTGGGCATGGACTGGCTAGCTACTCATCACGCCAGTATAGATTGTCACCAGAAAGAAGTAATTTTCAGACCCCCGAACGAACAAGAGTATAGATTTGTGGGTTGATGTGTACGTGCCATGCCACAGCTGGTGTTGGCCATTCAGGTGAGGAGATTACTACAGGGCGGTTGCCAGGGGTATGTCGCATACATAAAAGATTTGCCAAAAGAAGAATTGAAGCAAGCTAACATACCAGTAGTGAGGGAGTTTCCAGATGTCTTTCCAGAAGAATTACCTGGTTTGCCACCTGACCGTGAGATTGAGTTTACTATAGATCTGTTGCCGGGATCTGCACTGGTATCTAAAGCACCATACCGTATGACTCCAGTCGAGTTGAAAGAATTGAAAGATCAGCTATAGGAATTGCTGGATAAGAGTTTTATCAAGCCCAATGTGTCGCCTTGGGGAGCGCCAGTTTTATTCGTGAAAAAGAAAGATGGAACCATGAAATTAGGAATAGATTCCAAAAAGGGGGGTGAATTGGATTCTAAAATTTTATTTTAATTCCTTTTTAGAATTATTAAACTTATTTTATTTCTTTTAACCAATTTGTGACTTATTTGTTTAATTTGTTATGCACTCAAGAACTTAGTTTCTTTATTTTAATCCTTAACCATACAAACATCCAATCATTCAACCAAACCAATCAACTATAATTAGAAAGCAAACAAACAAGCCAATACACAACACTTATGTAATATAAAAACTCAAAATGGTTGTTTGTTGATATTAACCAAATTTGAACCAAGCCCCGTAGTGAATGAGAATTTTATGCTTGCTGATGTAAAGCCCTGTATAAATGAATCCAATCACTCTTTCCAAATTTTTAGAACTCAAATAAACTATTGGTAAATTTATCTTTGGGATGTTAACCAAGTAACGTACTCCCATATGGTTTTCGCAAGATATGGTGTAACCAACGTACTCCCTTTCGGCTTCCGCAACCTAAATCAAAATTAAACCTTAAGTTTGTTTGATTTCCAAATATACGTAGTTTATATGATTTTCAAATTTAAACCATCTACGCAATTTAAATATGCACTGAAAATAAAGAATAGGGAAAGAGAGAGTGAGACAGAGATTTTTACGAGGTTCAGCTTATACCCAGCCTACGTCCTCGCCTTTGGCAAACCACCAAAGGATTCACTAAACCTGTTCCATTGATGGGTGGAACAAAACCTTTACAAGCAATACCCCACACTCAAACACTCGTTCACTAGGCTAGAGCCCGCCTCTCCAAACGATGTCCCCTTGTTTGGTCACTCCTTTAGGCTAGAGCCCGCCTCTCTAAGTAATATCCCCTTGCTTAGCCAACGATCCAAACAATCCTTGGAACATCAAAGAACTACAAGAAAACAAAATAAGATCTGCGTACAAGTATACTCTCTCAAAGAGCAAGTTAGTACAATTTCAACACTATATACTTGAATGTAAAATATCAATATGAAATAGAATGAAGTTCAAGTGTAGAATTCACCAATATCCTTCTTAGATGAGGATTAAGCAGTAGGAATTCATAGGAGGAAGGATTAGCACTTCAGAATATCTCAGCAAAAGAGATTTGCAATGAGTGAGCAAGAGAACTTTGGAAGAACAAGAGTGCTTTCAGCTTCTCAAAACAGATTTTTCAATTCTTCTGATGTATTTTGATTTGGAAAACCATGTATTTTATAGGCTTTCAAACTTGTTTCCATGTTGCAAAAGTTTCCTTTGAGAGTTTCCCAAATTTTTAGAAAGTTTGGAGCTCAAACAACTATATTTTAAAATATTAGAATTTAAAAAATTTTCCCGTTGAACATTGTTTATATGTCTGAAGATTCGAGTTTAGTCATCTGAAGTTCCTAAAACCCCTTAAAAAATGAATTAGACACAGGGTCAGATGTCTGAAGTAGGGTTCAGACGTTTGAGGTGTCAAGTTCAGATGTCTGAAGTGTCGGGTTCAGACTTCTGAACAACTACTGCCTCTTTATTTTTTTGCAGAAAATATTTAGACTTTTGAAGTGTCGAGTTCAGATGTCTGAGGTCGTTCTATGTGGTGTTCAGTCATCTGAAGTCCCTCCCGTGAACAGTGTTCAGATGTCTGACAGCAGTGACCCCGATTCAGTGTTTTGGCCATAACTTTTTTTCTGTATAACTCCAAATTAGGTGTTCTTGGTGTCAAAAGAAAGATACGAGAAAATCCTACAATTTTAATGTTGAACACATTTTAAAATAAGAAGTTTTAGATAGAGAAAAATTCACCTTAATGTGGATGTATAAAAACTGACAGCATTTGGAAAAACTCTTTTTGGTGTTTTTTATTCCAAAAATGATTCTAACCTTGTTAAAATAATTTTTAACCCTATAAAAATATTTTCCAGCTATTTTAAAAGGTATCTAGGTCCAAGAAGTTAACCTAAGAGCTTCAAAATATTTCAAACGATATTTTAAACATTAAAGCACTTACATGAGACTTCTAAGACATTAACATTCTAGGTTCTTGAGTCTTCATGCTTTGTCCTTGGATTGAGTCCATCTTTTCTTCAAGCTTCCATATTCTTTGAGCTTTCTCACTTTGCCTTTCTTTGGCTCTTTTGACTTTAATATTCCTTAACTTTCAACAACTCATTCATGTCCTTATAATCTTCAAGGTTTAATATATCATCTTTAAATCCATGTTTTAACTCATTTAAGCTTCATTTGATCCTTGTGATTACCTTCACCTTAATTTCTCATATGTGAGCTCTGAAATAACATTACTCACACAAATATGTTAAATTCCACTTGTTTGTTAGCATCAAAATAAGATAAGAAGATTTTAAGCCTTGTAAGTCCAACAAACCATAAGATTGTGCATTGATTATAGGGAGATAAATAAACTAACAATTAAGAATAAGTATCTGTTGGCCTCATAAGGCTTACAATTCTTATTTTGATGATAACAAATCAAATGATATGTTTAATATGTTTCAAGTAAAATTTTTTAGGAAAATAACAGAGCTCAAGTGCATAAGAAAGTTCAATGGATTACCAAGAGCATGAAGAACAAAGTTATTTTGTGAAAAGCGCAAAGGAAATATTGCAACTACAAAGATGATGGAAGAACAAGTTTGAAGACTAAACGAATTATACTTTTAAGGATATTCTAAAATGTGAGTACTTCAAAGTAAATCTCAAGTATAAAGTGATTTGAAGCTCATAGAAAGTCAAAAATATGTTTTTATACATATACCCTAAAGAATAATTTTCAAATCAATAAAAAGAAAGGGTTTAAGAAAAAGAAAATTTTTTGAAATAATAAAGGGCCAGGCGACTGCTAAATTGAATAGAAGGTTTTTAAAAAAGTTAGTAGCTAGACAGGCGACTGCCTAAACTGACAGGCGCCTGTGTGAACAAACCAGGCGACTGCCCTGGTCCTAGCAGGCGACTACCTGCATTCTGTGTTGAGAGTTGCTGTGTGACAGGCGACTGCCACTCGAACGTTGGCAATAATTTTTTTAATGAGAAGATTTTTTGAACCACGTTTTTGAATATATTTATTTCAAAATATTTGGAAATAAATTTTAGAAATCTTTGGGAGTAATGGATGATTTCTAAAGCCTTTATAAATAGTCTTAATCTCAAAATTTTAAAATGTGAAAAATCATAGAGAGAACATTGATGAGATATTCAAAAGAGTTTTGAAATTGTGCAATCTTCTAAAGTTTCCAGATCTAGTGATTTTCAACAAAATTTCTGATTTAGAAATATTCAAAGGCTTATAGATCAAAGTAAGTTTTCAAAGGTTTTAGATCGACCGATCTTCAAGTATTCAAAATTCTGTTTTCAAAGGATCTATAACTCTTTCAAGGTTAAATTTCTGATCTGAAATTGATTTATATTTTGAAGCAAAGTTTTCCAACAATCAGAATCTTTCATTTTCTTTGGAAAAATATTAAGTGAGTCATACTAAGTATTGAGCTTGAAATTTCTTATATCTGAATTACTTTGAGGTATAAAGTAGCTGATCGTTGTACTAATTTACTCTATTATGAGAGTTCTCCTTTGTACACAAATTTCCTTATTATCTTTCCAAAGCGATTCAGAGTTGTTGAATCGTTGAGCCAAATAAGGGGTTATTATTTAGAGAGGCGAGCTCTAGCCTAATCGAAGGAGTGTGTTGTAAATTGGTGTTGCTCCACCAGGTAACAGAACTGATATAGTGGAATCCTTTGATATTTTTGCCAAAGGCAAGGACGTAGGCTGTGTTGAAGCCGAACCTCGTAAAAACTCTTGTCTCTTTCTCTCTGATTTACTTTACATTCCTTACTTACTATTGTTATATGATTTATATGTGCAGGTTGCAGGTTCTAAATTGAGAAAGAAACAAAAAGTACTTGATATTTAGAATGTACGTTTTGATTAATCATTTTGCGGAAACCCAATAAATGAGTACGTTGATTAATCTATGGAAATCTTGATCAAGTAGAGTGTATGCTAAGAGTTTACAGGGAAATCAACAAAAGCTTTTACATTTTGATTGAGTGATTGAATTATCATGATTTCATTGATTGACTTATAAATTTAAATTTCAATATTCTTGAGTGTGGTTATTATTCATATATATCTTGTTTTCTGGGTTGTTAAAATCAAAAGTCTATAAATCATTAAAATTATAAAAAGAATCCAATTCACCCCCCCTTTTGGGAAGCTATTCCTCATTTCAGTATCCTCTACCTAGAATTGATGATTTATTTGATCAGCTCCAGGGGACCCAAGTTTACTCTAAAATTGACCTGCGGTCAGGTTACTATCAGTTGAAGGTTAGAATAGAAGATATATCAAAAACCGCATTTCGAACCAGATATAGGCATTACAAATTCTTAGTGATGCCATTTGGGTTGACTAATGCACCAACAGTATTTATGGATTTAATGAATCGGGTGTTTCATTAGTATTTGGACCAGTTTGTGGTTGTCTTCATTGATGATATACTGGTCTACTCAAGGAGTTTTGAGAAGCATGAACATCATTTGAGGTTGGTGTTGCAGATATTGAAAGAAAGGAAATCGTATGCAAAATTCAAGAAATGTGAGTTTTGGCTAAGGCAGGTCACCTTTCTTGGCCATTTGATCTCTGAAGCAAGTGTATCAGTTGATCCGAGTAAAATAGAGGTGGTAGTGAGTTGGGAAAGGCCAGGCAGTGTGAGGAGGTTAGGAGCTTTCTAGGATTAGCATGCTATTACCGACGCTTCGTAGATGGCTTCTCCAAACTATCAAGTCCATTAACACGGCTTACGAGGAAAAATGTGAAGTTTAATTGGTCTGATGACTATAAATAGAGTTTTCAGGAGTTAAAGAGGCGGTTAGTTTCAGCTTCGGTACTAGCTATTCCATTAGGGGAGGACGGGTTTGTAATATACAGTGATGCCTCTTTGAAGGGTCTTGGATGCGTGTTGGTGCAGCACGTCAGGGTTATTGCGTATGCGTCTAGACAACTTAAAGAGTATGAGAAGAATTATCATGTCCATGATTTAGAGTTAGCTGCGATAGTGTATGCTCTCAAGATCTAGAGGCATTACCTATATGGGGGAAAGTGCGAGATTTTCATGGATCACAATAGCCTGAAATATTTCTTCACCTAGAAAGAATTGAATATGAGGCAAAGAAGGTGGCTAGAGCTTATTAAAGATTATGATTGTACGATTAGTTATCATCCAAGGAAAGCAAATTTGGTGGCTGATGCTCTGAGCAGGAAGTCAGTGGGACCCGTAATGGCAACTATGAAAATTCAGCACTCAATTATGGTGGATTTGGAGAGGCTTAGCATATATTTAATAGAGAAGAGTCCTTAGGCAGTCATTTCCGATCTAATGGTTCAGCCTACGCTGTACGAAAGGATTAAAGTAGCTCAAGATGATGATGTAGAGTTGGCAGAGGTAATGGCTAGAGTGCGAGATGGTCAGGATGAGGAATTTAGCATATCAGATAATGGAGCCCTACGGTTCCATACTAGGCTCTGCGTTCCTGCAGATATCGAGATCGGGAGAACTATACTGGAGGAGGCTCACAGATCCCTATACACCGTACATCAAGGCAGCACTAAATTGTACAGAGATTTGTGAGAGTACTTTTGATAGAGTGGAATGAAAAGGGAGATAGCCAAGTACGTACAGCAGTGTTTGACGTGTCAGCAGGTTAAAGCTGAGTACTAGAGACCAGCGGGGTAGTTGCAGCCGCTGTTCATTCCAGAGTGGAAGTGGGACCATGCTTCCATGGATTTTGTTACGGGATTACCATCAGTGCGTCATGGATTGAATGCAATTTGGATGGTTATTGATCGTCTGATGAAGACTGCCCATTTCATCCCTATTAAAATCGACTATTTCATGGACAGATTAACAGAGATATATATTTAGGAGATAGTTCGTGTTCATGGAGTACCGATATCCATAGTCTCGAACCGATATCCTCGGTTTACTTCATGATTCTGGAGAAGTTTTCAGGAGGCTATGGGTACACAGTTAGCATTTAGCATTGCTTTCCATCCCCAAATAGATGGACATACCGAGAGGACGATCCAGACATTAGAAGATATGCTACGTACATGCGTGCTGGATTTTGGGGGTAGCTAGACTTAGTTTCTTCCACTAGTTGAATTTGCTTATAATAACAGCTACCAGGCTAGTATTGACATGGCTCCATACGAGGCATTGTATGGTAGGAGATGTCGTTCTCCTCTCTTGTGGGACGATGTAGGCGAAAGACGAGTTTTGGGTCCAGAGATAGTACAACAGGCTTATGACAAGGTCCAACTAATTAAAGAAAGAATCAGTACTGTGCAGGGTCGGCAGAAAAGCTATGCAGATACTTGCCATCGGGAATTAGAGTTTGAAGTGGGAGATCGGGTGTTTTTGAAAGTAGCTCCTTTGAAAGGGGTTATGAGATTTGGAAAAAGGGCAAGTTGAGCCTTAGGTTTATTAGTCATTTTGAGATACTAAAAAGGATAGGGTCAATTGCCTACAGGCTAGCTTTGCTCCCAGCTTTTGCTCGAATTCATGACGTGTTTCATGTTGCTATGTTAAGGAAATACATCCTAGACCCCTCCCACATAATCAACTATGCATAGATAGAACTCAAGGATTTACTAGCTTATGAAGAGATTCCAGTACAAATTTTAGACAGAAAGACACAAGAACTATGTACTAAAGAAATTCAGCTAGTGAAGATTTTGTGGAGGAACCATGCTATGGAAGAAGTCTCATGAGAACTCGCGGATGAAATTAAAAAGAAATACCCACATTTGTTCCAAGAATAATTAGGTAATGTTTCTTTTACAGGTACATATACTATTTGGTTAGTAAGTAGTTTTAAATTTTATTTGTGCAATCTCCTAGAACATAGAATGTAACCACAGTATTCCTCCGCCATAAGTGAGGGTAGGTAATAAAATAAGTAGACTGTTTTGCCTTTAAAGAATGATGAGTTATGTGAATAGTAAATTTCGAGGACGAAATTTTATAAGGAGGTGAGAATGTAATGACCCGAAGAATAATGGTATTTAAATAATAAAGAGGGAAGGAAATGGAAACAAAAACAAAAGGGGGCAGAAGGCTTCGTCGACGAACGCTTCACATTCGTTAACGACGTTGCACTTTGGATGTAATAATCCAAAAGATTTACACAGGGCCTCGTCGACGAACACAGGGAGTTCGTCGACGAGCGCATAAGGAGACCTCGTCGACAAAGTCCCGTCTTGTCGATGAGATGATACTGAGAAAGGTTTTATAACAGACTAAAACTCGTCGACGGGGGTGCAGATTCATCAACGAAATTTTTACAGGACTCGTCGACGAGGTGACGTGTCTCGTCGATGAATCCGACCCTACAAATAGTTGAAACCGTAGTTTTTGATAAAAATTTAGCGCAAAACCTCTCTTTCTCTTTCTCTTTCTCTCTCTCTCTCTTAAAATGCACCTCTCACCTTCTCTCTTTGATCCTGGTCCCATTTCTCCCCGGATTGAAGATTTGAGGCCACCACGACGCTCTTGGCGGAGTTCTCTACCAAACTGCTGGAGCTGATCGTTGGTGGAAGTGGTTTGGAATTCATTCTAAATTTAGGATAAGGTGTTTTATTCATAATCTATTTTCCTTGCAGTTATAGGAAACGTTGTATGTAAGAAAATACTGATGTTTTGTTCTGGGGGATGTCGTTTTCAGGGTATTGAGTGGAGAACCCTGCGGGTGTAGTGCCAGAGTTAAGTGAGAGCTTTTCAAAAACTAGGTAAGGGAAATATGCTATGCTAGAAGATTTGATTATATTAACTAGAATTTAACATATGTGCATGTATACCAGTTATTATGTAGCTTTTACTAAATACGAAATTCTAAAGTATGTGTGGCCTGAGTAGATATTATTTAATGTAGAATTTTATACAGTTTTTCCAGTATATGATATTATATAGGCAAATATAAGTACATATACAATTTTTACTTAGATAGCTTCACAGATACACACACACACACACACACACACACACACATATATATATATATATATGTACACATATATTTATTCAGATCAGTATAAATAGTATTTATAGAATGTTATGTTTTCCTAAATGCCATAACACTCAAAGTATATAGACAGATTACAAAGATAGATAGTACAGACAAATTATATAGTTATAGCATCAAGATGCTACAGATATTACAGTATTTACAATTCAGATTAATTGTGTTATGGTTATTTTGGAAACATAATAAAAACAGTAAAAGAGTATAGTATATATGTATATAGTATCAGATCCCTATGGAAAGATTATTGACAAATACAGTTACAGAGCACTGTACCGTTGCTATATACAGATAGAGTGCAACCACATATCTTAGCTAGTGTGTGGGTACCGTCAACCATGCTCGGAGAGTGTGCAGCTCCCCAGTTCGCTGGGTTGAGGGGGCCGGTTTGACGAGGTAGCAGCTAGTCCTGCGCCTAGGAGAGCATGTAGTTTGGTCGGGCTGAGGTAGTGTAGAGTATGGTGACTTATCTAGAGGGCTGACCAGATTAAGTCCCGCCTACGAGCTGCACAATCCTGTCATGAAGGGTCAAATCATGACATACAAAGTCCTAGGGAAAGAGCACAGTTATGTATATGTATATGTGTGTACAGTTTTATAGCTTTAATGTATATAGTAAGATATTAGCAGTATGAATGATAGAAAGTTCAGATGATGTATATATTTTAAGCTACTACATGTAATATACGTGTTTTACAAATTTGTCAGATTATGGAGTTTTAAATACTGATATTATAGATATACGACTCGGTCGCCACACACTAGTAATAACATATTTCCACTTACTGAGCGTCGTCTCACCCTATTACTTTACCACTTTTCAGGTGAGCCAACTAGGCGAGCAGATCAGGCTTGCAGATAGATAGTTGACTTGGTTACCTTGGTTGTAGGGTAAGTTTATGACAACGTTTTGTATTTTTGGGGTAGATGATATTGGAGAGAGTTATTGTATATGAGTATGGTCTGAATGTACTAAATTTTGATATTGTTTAGTATATATGGTTGTATGACTTGTATATCCGTTGCGTAGGAATGGTTATATATGTTTAAAAAAATGGTTAGAATTTTGAGATATTACACTTATATTCCAAAACATAACTTTGTCAATCATAAGTTCAATTTTTTAGACATTGCCTTAGCCCTCTTAGACTTTCTCACTTGCCCATCATCTTTATTTCCTCCTTCCGATACACCCACTGTCACATTACGTGGATCAGAGTAATATTTCTTTTGAGTATCAATGCAAACCTCCATATCTCCCTCAGATAACACATCATAATTATCCCTACACACACCCTCATCATCCCCCTCTCTCTCAGCCACCTCCTCCACCAAAAACACCTCCCCATCCTTATTCTTTTCAAATTCTCCCCCCCTCCCTCCATAAAAAACTCTGATTTCCTGGGCAGTCCTAGAACAACCTCCAAGTTCTACATGCACCCCTAACACCCTTGACTTATGATCTTGAAAACATTCGGCTTTCTCTCCACTGTTCTTCTCTATCAAATTAACTTCATCCACTTTTCGAGTACTCGCATTACTAACCTTATTCACAACTTCTTTATTTTTTTCATTCACATTCGAAGGACCACTCACGTCTCCATCTTTCTTCTCCTCCACCCTCTAATCTTGAATCTGAAAATCAAGACATTTCTCTTCAACTATCATATTTTCTTTTCTACCCACTTCTTTCCACACCATCCCATCTCCCTCTTTCCTCATACCTACCTTATTTTTATCCATAGGCTTAACTCCAAACTGCCATACCACATCAGTGTGACCTTTCCTACAACATTTATTACAATAGAAACCCCTCTTCTCATATATTACCATTTACCAACTCTGCTTTTGTCCTGTCACCAACGGAAAACCCTCTATAGGATCCTTCTACAAATTCACTTCTACACATAATCTTGCACTAGTGGCTCGTGTTCTATATAAAGTGGCATTATCCGTCCCCAAAAATCTACCAAATCTAGTGGCCAAACTCTGTAAACAATCCATTCTATATAAATATAAAGGCAGACTTGGTAAGAAAATCTACTGAGGTGCGATCAATGGCTCCTTGTTGACATCGAAATTCATGGACCAGTTAAATATCCGAAATTGACACCCTGCCACCCATCTTCCTTCTCGTGCCCATGCATGAATGTAGTCCTTTTCATTAACCAAATGCAACAAAACATGATAGTTTTCCATAAAACTTATCATTGGAACTTTAGAGATACCCTAGGATTGGATAATATGCCTCCGAAGGACATTGATAAACGGCCTTGTAGAAAGAAATTTAAGCACCAATGCAAACTTAAGATCCTTAGCAGCCTTTTCCATCTCCACATCCGAGAAAGAAATCTGTTCTAGTTTCTTCAAAGGGATTTTGAATTTTGAAGATGGAATTGGCTTCTTCAAAGCTTCCGCAAACGATTTCCCCCCAGCGAAACCTTCTCCCTTTTCAACCTTATCATCCCCTGAACCACTCCCCACAACTCGTAAACTAGTGTCGACACCTCCCTTCAACCCTCTGGTAACAGCTACCGTAGATAACGCAACCATGGCTAGCGGCTACCTGTTTTCCATATTGAACACCAAAAAATAAAATAAAAAATAAAAAACAAACCTTTTGTGGATAGAGATGTTCCTTAGCGTGCAGTGTCCCTTCCCGACGATCCACTAAATGCCGACTGTATGTCACCGTCACAGCTTCATCGTTGTCGCCGTCAAAACACTACTACTATAGAACAACGAAAGCCGCTACAAACGCCGGAGATGAAACTCCAGTGCAATGCCAGAGATGAACGCCGCTGCTAGAAATGCCGGAGACGAGACGTAGAAGAAAGAAAGAAATGCAACTGCTTTCAGCCCTTCTGCCCTGTTGCGAAACCCTCTAAAAGAAACCACTTTGCTCTCGTCGGCGCTGCAGAAATGGCAGAGCTGAGGCGGCTAGGAACTGCTGGTGCAGCAAAGGGTTTGGTTGCGGCGGCAGTAGTGGCCCTTAGGGCTTCCCCGAGTTTTCCCCAACCTACGCTGTCTCTCATTGTATACTGCTGCCCCCTTTACTCAGCAACCAAGCTCCCAAGTCAGCGAATAAAAAAATCTCACCCCAACACTGGTACTTTCTTCGCGAGAGCTTCCCGGCAGCACAGAACAAAGATGCCGTCGTTAGCACTAGACGCTGTTGATCGTGCTATGTCATCTTCCCCGTCACCATCGCAGGTCACCGTCGTGGCTTTGTGTCACTGACGCTGGCTAACCCTAGATATGCTTTTCTTCACAAGTCTTACTGCAAATGTCTCCCTCGTGGGATTATATCCAATAATTGTCCATGATATAAGTTGCGATATAACGTTGGCAGAATTATGAGGAGTTCGTTATATTGTCATTTATATAAATGGGGAAAAAATGTTGGCAGGATAGATAAGGAGTTCATTTTTGTCGATGTGATATGAATGGTGTTGTGTGTATTGTATCTGTGAAAGTCCCTGTGTGGGCTACCTATTGAGATTTGTTCGGTACACAGTGAGAATGATGAAGACTGAAGTACTTGTGCATTATCCTTGGTGGGTGTGAGTATGTGTCGGTGAATTGATTACATTATGATTTTGGATATGTTGTGTTATTATGAAAAGTACGTATATGTGGATTTTGTGGTATGATTGATGATGAATGTGTGTGAGTACATGTATGTAAATTAAAATGCATAAACAAATTACAGTGAGGTAAGACTCTCCGCCCGAGAGCTTGTTGAGTAAGGCGAGTGCCCTAATAGGTATCAGTTGTAGCCACACCCAAATTAAATGGGTAAGTTTACATAAGGTATCAAAGCAAAGGGGTGTTATATGTAGGAGCGTGTAATCTCCCCAATCCTTGGGAACTCTCACTTTTAAAATAATGTTCCATATGTGAATACAATCTATAAGTGTTTTAACAGTTGTTGTCATTTAACAAATAATTATATTTTGTATACCCTAAAACTCATCTACCACACACTAATAATAATTTATTCCATCCTTACTAAGAAGTGTCTCACCTCATCATTATCAAATATTTTTCAGATGCCCTATGGAGAGAGATAGAAATCAGAGTAGCTCAACAAAAGCGTTGGTGGTGTTAGAAATAATAGTTTAGATTAATAATTAAGTTCATTATTTATAAACATCTTAGAATTTCTAAGAATGTATTTAAATTTGTTATTGGAGATATTCTTGCAATAAAAGGTGTTTAGTACTCTGGTATATAAATATTGAGGTCTTCCGCTATATAATTATTTGGTATCAGAGATTTATTATTTTTAAATAACACTTCGGACCCCAGTTTTGGGTTCGAGGCGTTACATTCAGCAAGCTTCCAAAATTCAGATTTTGATATCAAATAAGTTACTTGAATTTAATCAATAAGTTAATGAGTTTTGATATTTATCAATCAATATATTCCTCTAAGGTTTCTGCAAACTTTGATATTTATCAATCAACGTACTCTGTTTAAGGTTTCCACAAAGTTTGATATTTATCAATCAACGTACTCCCGTTAAGGTTTCCGCAATTCCCAATAACCAATTAATTTCCAACAATTAAGTAAGCATTCACGCAATTTATATATGCAGAAAATTAAAGAGATTTAGGGAAGAGAAAGACACCAAGATTTTACGAGGTTCGGCTATACCCGCCTACGTCCTCGCCTTAGGCAAACCGCCCAAGGATTTCACTATACCGCTCCCTTAATCGGGAGGAGCAAACCATTTACACACTCCCTCAAGTAGGATGGAGCCCTCCTCTCCAAGCGATACCCCACGCTTAGTAATCTAACGATTTAACAATCTTGAACCGTCAAAAACAACAAGAGACACAAGAACAATTCTTGTGTACAAGAAACACTCTCAAAGGAGCTGATTAGTACAATTGAATGCACAATGAATATACTTCAATTAAATATAAATATAAAAAGATGACGCTCAAGTATATGTCACCAGGTTCTTTCTTAGATTGAAAAATTCAAGTAGAGGACAAGAACCGTGAGCTTTTAAATCAGCAAGTACTCAGCTTTAGCTTTCAGAAAATATTCAGCAAGAATGCTTTGATTGAGAAAGAATTTAATCAATAGTTGATTTTGATCTTTTTCTGTTGTGTTTGATTCTTGGGTTTAACATGTATTTATAGATATAAAAAGTAGTATTTCATATTCCCCAAGTTGCTTTGAGTATTCCCCAAGTTTTTACAAAGTTTGGGGGCCAAGTAAACACATTTGGAACCTTCCCACGTCATTTTAAATTTAAATTTACGAAGGTCAGTCGCCTAAGGCCAAAGGTTAGTCGCATGTGCTTTTTAAATCAGCGTATTTCTGAAAACAGTACAGGGTCAGTCGCCTGAGCTTAATAGGTCAGTCGCCTGACTTAGTTCTGTTTACTTGTCAATTAATTGATCAGATATTGTCAATCGCCTAATATGCTATTAGCTTCGACCACCTTTTAGTATTTTTGTCATGACTTTTTCTATACAACTACAAATTGGACATTCTTGGTAGGAATAGAAAGCTAAGAGAAAATCCCATAACTTTTATGTTGAACACTTTTTAATATAAGAAACCATTGATGGAGAAAATTGCACATCAACGCAGATATAGAAAAAAAAAAAGAATTTAGAGAATTTTGTTTGGGTGCTTTTCATTCAAAAAATAATTTGAACCCTTTTGAAATAACTTTTGACCTTGTAAAAATATTTTTCAAGTATTTTAAAAGGTATCTAGGTCCAAGTAATTAACCCAAGAGTTTCATGCATCCATATTGAAATTGTTTGAAGTACTTAAATGAGACTTCTTAAAAGACTATAACTTTCTAAGCGCTAAGTCTTCATGTATTGGCTTCCATTCTTTGTATCTCTCTTGAGCTTCTTCCTTCAATTGACTTTTGCTTTATCATAAGCCATGTCTCTAAGCATATGTGATCTTCTTTAACCACTTGAGTTTGATCTTTTATACGAACTTTTGAGCTTGATCTCTTTATAAAAGCTTTTGAGCCCTGAAACTTATCTTAGTAAAACACGTTAAGTTCCTTTGGTTTGTTATCATCAAAATAAGATTCTAAACCTTGTAAGGCCAACATGAAGGATAAGCAAAGAAATTGCAAAGTGCTTGAGAAAGATTTACAACAAAGGAATAAAAACTTGGATTTTTATGATAAATTGCTCATCAATGCGGCAACAGAAACATGAAGGGAATTTTGAAAAACTTATTTTGGGGTTTTCATTCCAAAAATGATTTTAACACTTTGAAATAATTTTTGTACATTTGTAAAATAATTTTTAGCACCTTGAAACAATTTTTGCATATTAAAAATGATTTTCAATAGAATATAGAGTGCTTAGGGTCCAACTAAGGTTACGTTTGAGCTTCTTCACCTAATCAATGAAAGTGTACTTACATAGGTCCTATTTGCAAAATCCATGAAATAACTTCTTTAAATTCTTCAAGCTTGGACTCCATGAGCACCATAAATATCTTCAGAGTCTTTAAGTTTAGTCTTAATATGCTTAATGTTCAAAGCCAATTGTCATCGTCTTGTATGCTTCATGGCTTTTCAATTTGCATATGTTATTGTACTTAATACCTTAATCCTTGTAAACATACTTAGTAACATAATTAGATGTCTTGGTTTGTCAATATCAAAATGGGATGAAACCTAGAAAAGCCAACAACCATTGGGTCCTAAATGTTTGTTCACCTTCCTTTTCTTCTCCATCATTACGCTCTCTGCCGCTACAGCTTTGTCAAGAGTGCAAGCATGTTTCTAGACATCCTGGATATATGATTCCTTGCAACCCTAAAGTTGATTTTGTTTACTTCTCTTTGATCGAATTTTTGACTTGTTAGAAGGATATACAATAAAGAAGAGAGAAAAACAAAAAACTTTAAATATTTAGTCATCTCTCTCTTTCTCTCTCTCTTTCTTTCTCTCTCTCTCTCTCTCTCTCTCTCTCTCTCTCTCATGCATGCACACAAACATACAAACAAATTATATACAAGTGCATATGCCCACACAGCAACACACCTTTTTCAATGTAAACAAGGCGAGGGGCAAGATGAAAGTTGGGCAAAGAGAGGGTCCTAGGTCTCAAAATTTCCTATTCTCATCATAGAGCTCGGTGATGCTACCCTCTGACTTGATTTTTCGAAAGGGTTTATTGATCACCTTTAGCCGCTCAAGCCAGCGTCTCCAATGGTTGTTTCTGTTGACCTTATAGGTCATTCCCAGTTTTGATAATGACAAATACTCTTTGTATTTGATGGATTTCAAGTTTGTGTGCAGGGTCATACTAACTGGATCATATTGATGGCATGCGGCACACAATGACTTGAAGCAAAAGAAGACCCAGAAGATTCATTGTTGTTATTTTATAAGTTTAATATTGGGTCTGTAATAGTAATATAGGAACGGTCTATAATAATTAATGCATGACATATATGTAGGAACTAAAGCTCAAGACCGTAGTTTGACCTTAGGGATCAGCCTTCGGTTGACCGACGCAGAATTTTTTTCGATAAAAAAAATGACCTTAGATCGACCCCTAGGTCCTTGCACAATACTTAGCATAGTCCCCAACATCACTTATTATATATGGGGAATTAAATAAGTCAAAATTGGATTTAAAATGAAAAACACTATGAGAGGTTGGGCAACCGAACCCTTGGTGTTCAAATCACCTCGGTCACCCGAACCTCTGAGAAGTCAGTAGGTTGACTAGGTTTCGGGCGACTGAACCTGTAATGAACGTATCACCCTCAGGTGACTGAACCTATGTTAGAGTGCTTTTCACCAACCCGGGTGGCCGAACGTTGCATTCAAAAAGGCCTCAGGCGACTGAAGTAGACCGTTCGGTTAACCGAACCTAGCTTCAGGCACCTGAACCTTTAAGAACTGATTTTTTGACTGAGTCTATTTGGGCACCCGAACCTCAAACCGGGCACCGGAATCTCTCGGGTTAAATTATTTTTTATTGAGGTTAAAATTAAGTAAACAACGTTAATTTTCTTAATGGGTTTTAAAACAAATTTAATAATACCCTTTGTGTCCCCAACAGTCATAATTTGGCCTCTCTCTATATATAGGGGCTCATTTGCTTAGATTTGTTGTGATTAGCAAATAGGATTAGCCAAAAATTCTCTCAAATTTCCTAAACCCTATTTGTTCATTCCAACCCCATAACACTCAAATACCTTCATTCCGTTGAGAAATCTTACTTTGTGAGTGATTATTTATTGTTTGTCATTGCTAGATACTCTCAACATATTCATTATTGTTTGATTTTCAAAGTGAGAGTAAAGCAAAGATTTTTCTCCTGATTTCATTTAATAAATCTGGGTGTGGGAAAAATATTATAGCCTAGTGAGTCTTTATATTGTTATTGTAAGACTCATTTAGCTTATATTTTTATTGTGCAAATATATTTTTCACAAGCAAACTTTTCAAATATCTCTTGAGCTATATTTTTTAGAAAATCATTTGTGATATATTTTGAACACTCTTGTTGCAAATCTTTGAAGGCCTTGCTTTGATTGATCAACATTGATACTTGGTTTTAAAGATAGATTAATTGTACGCTCTACGTGTTGCATATTGATATGTGTTAGAGTGTAGTTGAACACATTGCACAAAGCTTATAGTTCTTATATTATTGATGTGCAATGATTATACCGTATTGTATTGTAGTACATAGTCTACTTAGTTGAGAAACACATTTTCGTGTACACAAAAATTATATTGTTTGTTGTATTCCAGGTGTGGGCCTGAAGAGGGAGACTAGCCCTGTTGAATAGTCCCAGATTAGCTTAGACCCGGTTAGGAAAGTTAGGTGCACCATCCTGGTATGGTGTAGGTTGAGATTAGCCCCGCTAATTGACCTGGTTGTAAACGGTGCTGCTCCGCCCGTTAAGTGAGTTGTAGTGGAATCTTTGTGTTGGTGTAGCCAAGGCGGGGACGTAGGCACAGTTGACCGGACCCCGATAACATATCGTGTGTGTACTTTTTACTTTTGCAATTTATATTCCATACTTTCATTTTCAGCACATGTATGTATTTTGTTTAACTCATTATATGTTGTACATGTGTTAATTGGGTTTATGATTAAATAGAAAGACATTAGGTTTGTATAATACTGTTGCTAGATTGGTTAATGTAGGGATAAATTTTTTAAATATCCAATTAACCCCCTTCTTGGGAATACACCAAAGCTAACAGTTTACCAAGTACTACCACTAAGAGAAGCGAATAGAGCAAGATTAGTAGTAATATCCTAGTTGTCAGCGAGGAAGATAAGAGAGGGAGCAAAGAGTAAGGATGGAAATGGTGAGGGGTGATGGTGAATTGGGGTGGACGAGGGAGCCCAGTGTATAGTGTCAAGCATTTGGCTGGCTTGTAGGGAAGAGAAGCGAGGGGCCAATATGGGGGGTGTCTATTTTGCATGGGCTTGCAGCAGCTAGTGTGTTGTCTTCTTACTAAGCTGTCAACTATAAATGTGTTAGTGATGATGGTATTTAATATTCTACGTGGTGGCAAGTGAGGTGTGCTTATTGTTGCACCGCGCTTGCTTGGCTAGCCTAGCTCTCTCTTACCACAGTAGTTGTAGCCAGAGGCCAAAGCAATATTGATATAGTTAGAGTCCAACTGGGCTTGTTCAAGTAGTAAGAGTGGACTTGTAACTTTAGTGACCCCAAGGTCACATGTTTGATTCCCGACTTAGGATTTGCACAATGAATTACTAGGGGTGCATCAATGGGCGAGTGACAACATTTCCATTCCTATAAGTTTGGTTTTGCACTAGGGGTCCAAAGAACCCGTAGATGGTTGGAGTTCCCACGTCATCAATATATATATATATATATATATACTGATATAGCTAGAGCCACTGTCTGCTAATTAACCTACAAGCTGAGTGTCCAATTAATGCAATGAAGCCAACTAGCTCATTAATTATTAAATTTTTAAACCTTGTAGTAACAATTTCGTGAGAACATGTAATTTCATGTAATTAAATTGCCCTCGGGGTTGATTAGATCAAAACATCCCAATAAAGCAAGTCATTAATGTCACTCCCAATTGTTTCTACATAGCATGTTTTGTGAAAGAGAACGGGTGAGAAAAAAGAAAAACAAAAAAAAATCATTTATTTTAAGAGAAATTAAATAGGAAACCTCCCCTTTACGTGTTGTTTGTTTCCTAAACTCTAAATATATTAGAAATGATCTTCCAGTTTATATGTCTGATATTAATAAATATAAAATAAATATATTATATGTTTAGTATCTAAAATACAAATACATGTATTTAGTATCTAAAATACAAGCATACGAATATGTAGAGGGAGAGGTCCTCTCTATAATTTTCCTTATTTAAAGAGTCAGAGCTTCCTATTCTAAATATGTCAAAACACATATTACCTTAAAAATAAAGTCAACAAACTTAAGAGAAATTAAAGAGTTTAATCACATTATGTTTTACACAATCAATTATATCCTTAAATTTTAAATAATTGTGAACTAAAAGGTAATTGTTCAATATAAATTTTCTTAAAATAACTTAAAATTATTTAAAATTAAAAATTAAAAATAGTTTTTAAAATAAGAAATAATTATGCTGACTCACTAATAATTTAATAATTTTCCCAAACTTAGTGGTTGGGAGACGGAGAGAATATAAATCCCTAAAGGCAATCTTGCACAGTCCCACCGCCAATCCACAAATTCCCAATTTTCCTATTTCTTTACATAAAAACATGGGTAGAAAAAAGGCTGAAATCCAATGGGTGATATGTGATGCATCCGTTTAAGTCGGGTTTAACTTTATCATAAGGTAACGCATTTATAAACTGGTCAAATCAAATCCAATATTTTTAATAAATTGATTAGGCGAATTTGGGTTGAGTAACTACCAAGAGACTCATTTATTTTATTTATATATATATATATATATATATATATATATATATATATATATTGACACACACATATATGTATATTAAATTAAAAAAAATATTAGTTGAAAAGATGTAATATTTTCTACATTTTATGTATGTTTATTAAAATATTAAAAAATAAAATAAAAAGTATTAATTTTTAAAAAAAAAAAATTATGTCACCTTATAAGAAATATTTTAAAAACTTAAAAATAAAAAAATTATATTTTTAAATAGAAAGGTAACTATGATCGTTTATTAAATAGACATGTTTGAATTTATATCTCCGTTAGTAAACAAATTAATCTGAATCCAAACCCATTTTTTCATTCCAAACCGAAGAAAAAATATAAATGGTTCTCACAAAAAAAAAAACCGTTTTTCAGCTGTCACTTTATTATTTGATAATTTCCACCTACGCCCGACGTCAGCACGCGTGCGTAGCTTAAGATCTAAGCCAGTTACCGACGAATATGAACCTCACCTTCTCCGATCATCATCTGGGCTTCCCCTTTATAAATACAGGCAGCCATTTTTCTTGCCACCTCCTCCGCTCCGCCACACTCCAGTTCTCATGTTTTCCCTCAAAGTCATCGGAAAAAGCCTTCTGCCGGCCAGAAGGGCGTGGAAGGGCTTAACCGCCAAACTCCAAACCAAACTGCTCCACAAACTCCACTCTTCCAAATCCTTCAAAAAGCCTTCCAGGAAATCATCACCACTTTACGCCGCCGCCGCCGCTCGCAGAGCCGGCGGCGTTCCCTTGCCTTCTCTGTACCTTCGAGCCCACGGTTCTCGACGTAAAAGACTGCTGCTTGCACAACCGGCGGGCCGGTCTCTTCGTCACCACCGGCGCAGCCATAAGAGCGTTGCGCCAGTCTACGTCGACGAGCTTTTTAAAGAGTCGCTGCCCGGGAAGCTGGTGGTGGCGGAGCGTCTGTGGTCAACTCCGGTGGCGAAGAAGCTGACTGCGGGAACGAGCAAGGAGAGAGGGAAGGCGGCCCCGGTGGGAGACGAGTTGTGGGAGTCGCTGGCGGTGGCGTCGCCGCAAATGCGTGGAATAGACGAAAGGGCGGAGGAGTTCATCACGAGGTTCCGGGCGGAGATGAAGATGCAGGAGACGCTGGCGCGGGATTTGTAGTGTATTGATTGCAGTTGTGTTCTGTGGTAGTCTTTCGAAGGATCACGCCTTTGATCAATTTCTCTCTCTCTCTCTCTCTCTCTCTCTATATATATATGTATATATATATATATATATATATATATATATATATATATATATATATATACATAGTGTGTGTTTGTGTGTGTGATGGTGTTTGCGCGCTCGTAAATATATATTGGAGCTAGCAACGGCTCTATGTTTAAGATTGCAGGAGCAATGTAATTCTCGTTGGGACTTGGTTATAGCTTGTTTCCAAATTGATCCTCTCTTCAACTTGTTCCACGTTATTATAAAGAAGGATGTAGTTAATGGTGTCTAGAGAAGGAGAAATTATTCAGTACGCCCAATATATGCTTCAAAATTAATTTGTTCTTATTGTGTGAAGAACTTAATTATAACTATCAAATTGAGTAATAGACCCAGGGGCTCAACATTTAATTTGATTTGTTGATTTGGTTGTGCCCAAACCTTTGTGCACATGGGATCCTTTGGCACTCTTCCCTATACTATCATGTGAGCCATGACACTATTAGTTTTCTATCTAAAGAATAGGCTTCCAACAAGCCGAATAACATGTGTTTGTCACTACTATGCAAATCTTAACAAGCTTTTTTTGTTAATTTAGTTCCTATGCTTGTGTTTAACCAATGGTTGAATAACTATGTAAAAATTGTAATTGGGATGTTTGAAATCTGATACCAAAAACCCCCAGAGGTGGGGGGGGGGGGGGGGGGGGGGGACTCCGGTATCCTACACAAAGGATAGGGAATTAAATAGGGAATCATATAAATGTGAAGGAAGGAGAAAGCAAGCAGAAAGAAGGGAGGTGACTAGAAATATATTCTAAGATTAGATTTTTAGATCACGAGATTTATTAAAGAATCATAAACCAATTCATCAATCTATAGAGTATACGTTAATAAATTTTCAAATGAGATTAAAGACAAAAATCAATTATAAAATTTTTTAAGATGTCTTAATTATGTGCCAATTTTTTGTCAAATTTGTGAAAAATTAATTAGAATTTTAAAGACTTAAGAAAATCCATCTTTGGCAATCTTTCAAACATATTTCCCTTGTTCAAATGATCAAAAGTCAAGTAAAAAATCTTCCATATATGTGATAGTATTCCAAACCTAAAAGCCATTATAATTGTTAAAACATATGGCTTTGGCTTCCAACTTAGATTTGACGGCATTTTAAAGCAAAGATTAGAGAGTCAGGAGCATCTAATTCAATTCCATTCCAACAACTAGCCAAGACCTCAATTAAATTGTTCTATTATTTAGAAAGATATTTTATCAATAGTATTATATTAAAAAAAATTCAAAAATGATTTTTTATCAAAGATTTTTTACTGAGAATTGATTGCAAAGTTTCAAAAGAAGTTCTAAAAGGGGATGTTCAAAATTTAGTTTCAAAACAAATTTTTGCAAGATGGTTAGTAATATTATCTATTCTTGATTTTAAATAGAATTTATTAAATAAGAAGAAAATCTCTTCCATATTTTCTTACAAGAGAATATTAACAAACAAATGCATTGCAAGTTCAACACATGTTACTTCTCAATACAATTTGTTCCAAATTTATTAAAATTTCATATATTAATTCTTGAATATCTAATGTGGTAGAATATTCATGTGATAGTTGCTTAGATTTTGCACGTGTGCTATACATTCCTTCTTTTTCTTCAAGCAAAACTCTTTGCGCAATATTGTGATGCCTACTGTGTCAGCTTAACTTTTCGTAAGTGAAGATTGAATAAAAGTGTGTATAATAGAGACGCTTGCTATATATTCTTGATTCAACACACTTTTGTTTTATTAAAAATAACTATTTTGTGAACATAACATAACCTAAAGATTTTATTATTGATGATATCAATATTGAATGTTTAAAAATAAATATTCAAACCTGTTTTTTTACATTAATCAACCATTGATCACAAGTTTTATACTTTCAATCACCGCAACAAAGTATACCTTTTGTCAAAATAAGTGATGTGTTTTAACAATTTTTGAAATTATCGAAAAAAAAAAAATATTAGAGATGCAATAATATTTTAAACGCTCAAATAATTAAATATTCAAAAATTATATATTTATCAACTTTTATGTTATGTCAAAAAAATGATTTAGCAATGAAAACTTTGGCACTTATTATTTGGCACCAAAATTTACAACTTATAAATTTAATTTTAGCAACTTCATTTTCCAAAAAAAAAAACAGGTGTTAGTAAAAATAAGTGTAAAATCTATCGATGTGCTTTAGGTTTTTTAAATATGACATTGCACTCCCTAAGTTTATGAAAAATAATATAAAAAAAAAAAACCCCCCAAAATTTTACTTATGGACAAAACGAAGTTTTCTTTACTCAACAATTAAGTATATATGAAAAAATGAATTTCACCCTCAATGAAATAATAGCTTTATTCATTTTCATCAATTATGATTAAATAAATTAGGAAAATGACATCAGTTTTAATAAAATAAATACAATTTTTTAATAATTTAATTGGTAAAAAAATTGCACACCAACCAATTTTTGGGTTGATTGGTCCAAGAGGTCTAACTGGTTCGGATCCACCAATTGACATAAGCATGACACATTGCATTTATTTTTAAAATTCTAAAATAAATAAAATAAATAAATAAAAATATTAATAAATTAGAAATACTTAAATTTATTGTAATGCTCCAAAATGTTTGTTTTACACAATTTTTATGCAAATTAAATATGTTGATGTCCTTTTCTCAACTTAATAGATTAAGTTGATATCACTTTCCTGTCATAATTGAATAAAAGGGTAAAGAAAATATCATTTTATTAAAGTTAAAAAAAAATTCACATGGACTTAATAATTGATTGAAAATTGACTAACAAAAAAGGTTTATTTCATCAATAAACTAAGTCTTGGGACAATCTTTTTGTTAGGTTTCAAAAACTGCGGAGATAGAATGTCATATTCATAAATTTTGAGATAATGATAGAATTATGTTATCATTACCACCAAAAAAAAAAAAATAAAAAAAAAAAGACTACTATTGAGTTAATTTGGTTCTAAGTGTCTAATTTTGAAACCAAAAGCTTCTTTAGGGTACCGTGAGTTCCAACACATCCATTCTAACCCACACGGATGTGTTATAACTGATTCCATTCAATTTGAATCTCATATGTCTGAATTCAACACTTGAGTTTGAAAATAAACTTAGTTAAATTATGAAAACTATTTTAGTCCAAAGTTCTTGATTTTCAAATTGAGAAGAGTTTTGGGATACTATTAGCTTTGACACTTCTACTTCGACCTCACGACTGTGTAGGAACTACCAACCTAATTTGGACCTCGTATGCATGATGTGGACACTTGAGTTTCAAAATTAACAAAACATTTGAACTGTGAAGAGTAACTTGATTCTAATTGTTTAACTTTCAAATCAGGGGAATTTTGGGGTACCGCAAGCTCCCACACATTCATTCCAGCCCCAGAGATGTGTTGAAACTAATCCTGCTTAATTTGGATCTCATATGTCTAACTTTGACACTTTAGTTCCAAAATGAACTAAATTTAAACTATATAATTAAGTGCCTGATTTTCAAATTGGGAAGATTTATTAGACACTGTTAGCTCCGACGCTTCCACTTCGACCTCACCATTAGGTAGGAACAATCCCTGTTAGATTTGAACCTCAAGTGCTTGATTTGGACACTTAAGTATGAAAACAAACTAAGCACTTAAAATATGAAAAATAGTTTTGTTCTAAGTGTCTAACTTTCAAAACAGAAATTTGTTTGGTACAACGTGAGCTCAGGCTCTTCCACTTCGACCACACAAATGTGTAGGAACTAGCCTCACTTGATTTGGATGTCGTATACCTAATTTGTCCACTTAAGTTCTAAAATGAATAAAGTACTTAAATTATGAAATGATTTTAAGTTTCTAGTGTCTAACTTTAAAAGTGGAAAGATCTATAGAGGAGAGTGAGCTCTGACACTTTCTCTTCGAGCTCATGATTGAGTAAAATGACCCCACTCAATTTAGACTTGATATGCCCAATTTGGACAATTGAGCTCAAAAATGAATTGAGTACTTAAACTATGAAAATTATTTTCATTCAAAGCAATTTAACTTTCAAGAAAGGAAGGGTTTGGAGGCACTGTGAGCTCTAACACTTTCACTTTGACCTAATGAATGTATAGGAATTGACTCAACTTGATTTGGATCTCGTATTCCCTATTTGGATACTTGAGTTCGGAAATGAACTAAGTACTTTAAACAATGAAAATCATTTTGGTTCTAAGTGTTTAATTTTCAAAAAGGAATATTTTTTGGGGCACGGTGAGCTTTTAAACTTCTACTTTGACCTTAAAAATGGGTAGAAATTGATCGCAATCAATTTTGACATCATATGCCTAATTTGGACACTTAAGTACATAAATGAACTAAATACTTAAAACAACAAAAAATATTTTGGTTATAAGTGTCTAACTTTCAAATTAAGAGAACTTTTGGGGTACTGCGAGTTTCGACACTTCCACTTCCACCTCATGAATTCTTAGGAACTAACCCCACTAAATTTGGACCTAGTATGCCTAATTTGAATACATTATTTTTGAAATGAAATGATTACTTAAATTATGAAACTATTTTGGTTATAAGTGTCTAATTTTCAAGTTAGGAAAATTTTTTAGGTACCATTAGCTTCAACACTTCTAGTTTGACCTCACAATTGCGTAGGAACTAACTTCACTCGGATTGGACATCATATGCACGATCTATAAACCTGATTTTAGAAATGAATTTAAGTACTTAAACTATGAAAACTATTTTGATTCTAACTGTCTAACTTTAAAATCAGGAAGATTTTTGGAGTATTGTGAGGTCTGAGACTTCCACTTCGACCTCATGAATGCATAAAAATTGACCCCACTCGATTTGCACCTTGTATACTCGATTTGAACACTTCAGTTCTGAAATGAACTAAATACTTAAAACTATGAAAAATATTTTTGTTTTAAGTGTCTAACTTTCAAACTAGAGGTGTTTTGGGGCATCGTAAGCTCCACCATTTCCATTTAACCCTCATAAATGTGAGGCAGTTGACCCCGCTCAATTTGGACCTCATATGCTCGATTTGGAAACTTGTCTAAAATGAACTAAGTACTTAAACTATGAAAACTAATTTGGTTCCAAGTGTCTAAATTTCAAACTGGGAAGAGTTTCATGCCACTGTAACTCTAACACTTCCATATCAATCTCACGAACGTGTAGGAACTAGTCCCACCATTTGGACCTCGTATGCCCGATTTGGACACTTAAGTTTGAAAATTAAGTAGGTACATAAACTAAAAAGACTATTATGATTCTAAGTGTTGAACTTTTAGACTAGCAAGAGTTTCAGGGTAGTGTGAGCTTTGACACTTTGAATTTCATCTCATGAAAGCATAGAAACCAACATCACTCAATTTGGATATCATATTCTTGATTTTGATACTTGAGTTCAGGAATGAACTAGGTACTTAAAACTATGAAAATTATTTTGGTTTTTAAGTGTCTAACTTGCAAACTAGGAGGACTTCAACACTTTCATTTCAACCTCACAAACATGTAGGAATTGACCCTACTTTATTTGGATCTTGTATGCTCAATTTGGTCATGCACTAGAGTTTGAAATAAACTAAGTACTTAAACTATGAAAACTATTTTGGTTATAAGAAACTACATTTCAAAATGGGAGGATTTCTGCATGCGATACTATGAGTTTCGATACTTTCACTTCAACCTCACGAATGGATCTTTTTTGTATGGTTTGAACATTTGAGTTTCAAAATGAACAAAGTACTTAAAAATATGATTAAAATAATAAAATTACAAACAATACACATTAAAAAATTATTATAATAAAGATAAATTTTATTATAATTATTTTACATAATTGTTCTATTTTTAAAATTTACTTTACAATAAAAATTTTATTGGATGTGGCAATTGAAAAATAGTAAAATTATTTTCGTAATTGGGCTCATTATTATTTTTCAAAATTTATGTATATTTTTCTTTTAATTATATTTAAATTCATGTGATCATTTTATTTTATTTTTAATTTGAAAGTGTATAAAATTAATAATTTAATCTAAAAAAACTATTTTCGGATATTAAAATTTTTGGCAATAGGTTGCCAAAACAACTGAAAAATCATAAAATCTGGTTTTCAGTTTTTTGGCAAACAACTGAAAACCGACAGTGGAAATAGAAAATTGACAACATAAATAAACACATTTTTATAATCTATTTATTCACTATGGAGAAATAAAAATCAGAAAACAAAAAACATCAATAATTCCAAATAGACTATTAGATTTTAAAACTTGGATGAACATAGCATATTCTAATTATTTTTTATATTTTTAAATTAAAATTTAGGCGATAATGGGTTCATAGATCAATTATCGATATTACATAGGGAATTGTACACAAATTACTGCCTCATAAGTTAGCATGATATTATTTGTGCACACTATAACATAAAAAAGGAACAACTCCAAGTTTTCTTACTAACAGAGACTATTTTTGTTTATGGCACTGCAATCTCGAGTTAAAGTATTTTCTTTTTTTAGATATGGCACGACAACCTTTGCATATGAAATAATAGATCTAAAATTGTAGGTTTCTGTTAACTAAACCCTATGATTAGCCCCTTTTGCATTATCATTAGAAAAGATAAATCAAGGCTTGAAAGTCATAGGGCTGTCATTCATTTTACATGATTCATGGTTGATTTTAAAATATGCATGGTTTCAAAATCTAGTGAGTTGATAAATTGAATAAATAACTATTTACTTTGATTTCTTTATGAGTGGTTAACCATGCATGCCCTTATAACCATATCATGCCTTGTGTTATAGGTAATTTAAATTAATGGGAAGGAATTTCTATTCTATTGCTCATTCTTCTTTTCATTTTCTTTCCTCTTCTCTTCTCTTGCTGGTGTGCTTTACATCTCAGTCAAAGTTGTGACCCCATTTTAGTTGTATAAATATGCATATAAACATGCAATACACATGCTAAAACTTGTGGTAGTTTTGTCTATAGCTTAGTAAGTATATATTGCTATTTGCTTATATTTGTAGTGTTTATTTGTCACAATGTGTATGTACGAAAGTTATATTAATTCGGATTTTCACTCCTACCTCTCTTTAATTTTTATTTTTTCAAAATAAATGAATGAACTTATAAATTAATTAACTTTTCATAATATCTATTTTGCAAGCTAGTGATTCATAAGCGAGTAGATGAAAGTTAATCTATTTGAAAAAAATTATTAGGACAATGGAATAACTTTAGTTGATAAAAATTATTATTTATGAGCATGCAAAATCAATTAACAGTACTCGTTCCAGGCCTCTATATATTATGTCCAACAATTTTTTCCTGCTATTTGTATTTTTGTCACCACATAATTTATTAACTGTTTATATATAAACAGTTATATTTGGAAAGAACCAGAAGCCACCCACATAACAGCCCCGTCTCAAGTTTATTAATAACCCTCATTTATGGTAGAGGAATACCGTGAAAATAAAAAGACACTTAGGGCTTACATAATAACCAATAAAACACCCTACGCATCAAACCAAACAAAAGAAGAAAACAAACATGTACCAATACCAAAAAGAAACCAAATAAACATACCTTATATAAGTCGTACCCATCTTATCCAATCTATACAAACCTTTGATAACTCTAAGAAGTTGACTACTATTTGTAAACAAACTATTCCTCCCTATGGCACCTTGTCGAGCCAAAGTGTGAGCAGAATTCTATATCATTTATGTACATCCCAATCTTACATTATATAATACAATTAACTATTCTAAACAAGGAAATAATCCCCCTATAGAATAATATAAAATCTTCTACATTTACCCACTTTCTTAATTTATTCATTATTCATAAAGATACTTGGGATTTTAACACTCCCACTCAAGTTGGATCACAGATATTAATCATCTCCAACATGCTAATGAGATCATCAAAGTTCTGTCGTGTCAACCCTTTAGTAAAGATATCTACAGTTTGTTCTTTGGTAGGTACATAAGTCATACAAATAGTTTCTTCTTCAATTTTTTCTTTGATAAAGTATCGGTCCACTTCCACATATTTAGTCCTGTCATATTGAACTGGATTGAGAGAGATACTGATGGCTGCTTTGTTGTCACAGTAGATTTTGATAAGAAATTTCAACGGGACCTATAGTTCTTCTAAGAGGTTCCGTAACCACAGTCCTTCACATATTCCTTGAGCAATTGCCCTGCCCTCAGCTTTGGCACTACTACGAGCCACTACATTTTGTTTTTTACTTCTCCAAGTTACCATATTTCCCCAGAAGAATGTGCAATAACCTGTGGTGGACCTTCTATCTTCCACCGATCCTGCCCAATCTGCTTCTGTAAAGATCTCTGCTTCCTTGCTATCACATTTCTTGAATTAGAGTCCTTCGCTTGGGGAGCCCTTGGGATATTGAAGGATCTTGTACACAACATCTAAATGGGCTTCTTTTGGTGAATGCATGTGTTGGCTTACCACACCGATTGAAAATGCAATATCTGGTCTAGTATGTGATAGGTAGATTAGCTTACCAACCAATCTCTGATACCTCTCCTTTTCAACCGGTATTCCAAAGTCTTCGACCCTCTTTACTGCTTTAATCAGGGTTTCACTAGGTTTGCATCCAAGCATGGCAATTTCAATTAGGAGATCAGTATTATACTTTCGCTGAGAGACACTGATACCTTTGTTTGTTCTAGCAACTTTCATGCCCAAGAAATACCACATTTGTCCCAAGTATTTAACTTCAAATTTAATGGCTAGAACTTTCTTCAATATTTCCATCTCTACTGTATCATCCCCAATTAGGATTATATCATCAACATACACTATTAGAATTGTTTTTTACCCCTTTCAGACTGTTAGAAGAACAAGGTGTGATCTGAATGCCCTTGTTGATATCCTTGGTTTTTTATTACTTTTGTAAATCTGTCGAGCTGTGTTGAACCATGCATTGGGAGATTGTTTGAGTCCATACAAAGACTTCTTGAGTTTACACACTCTGTTTTCTTTACCTTTCTTACTGAAGCCTGGTGGTATAGTCATGTAGACTTCTTCTTCTAACTCGCCATTTAGAAATGCATTCTTAATGTCAAGTTGTGGAAGTGGCCAATTTAAGTTGGCTACCAAGGATAAAAGGACCCGAATTGTATTCAAGTTTGCCGTCGGTGCAAATGTCTTCGTACAGTCAATGCCATAAGTCTGTGTAAATCCTTTTGCAACAAGTCTGGCTTTATATCGTTCAACTATCCCATTAGATTTATATTTTATTGTGAAAACCCATTTACAACAAACTGGCTTCTTCCCTCTCGGAAAATTCATTACATCCCAAGTTCCATTTTTTTCTAGGGCTCACATTTCCTCCATGAATGCCTCCGTCCATTTAGGTATTTCTAGAGCTTCCTGAATATTCTTTGGAATTCTCATCCTATCAAGGTTAGAGGCAAAAGCATGATATCCTGTAGACAAGCTTTTATAAGACATGTATTTAGACCAGCGATATTGAGTACATGACCTAGTTTGTTTTCTGATTGGAATAGGTAAATTAAGTCAATCGGGTATAGGATTATCAAAAGAGGGCTTTATTACCATATTAGGATTGGGCGTGGACTCATGGTAGTTCGGAGCCATCACCGGTTCCAACGCTCTTGGTGCTTCAAGTATGAGATTCTCCCTGTTCTTTGTGTTCGACTTTCTTGAGTAAACAAGTATGTCTGCGTTGTTTTGGTTTCCTACATCTCCCCCTAAGGTTAAGTACTCTTTTGTTTTTGACAGGTTAGTAAGTGATGCAATGGAAGACTCAATAAATGGGTTAGGGAATGAAGCAATGGGAGGCACAATAGATAGCATAGGTTCAAATGGTACAGATTTAGATGGCAAAAACTCAGTAGTAAAGAAGTCAAAGAACCGATCTTCACTCCATGTCTCCCATTGAAGAGAGATCTTTGGGAAATGAGGAGTAGTTTCAAAGAATGTTACATCAAGGCCAACAAACATCTTTTTTGAGACAGAGTCATAGCATTTGTAGCCATTCTGGGTAGGGGAGTAACCGATGAAAACACATTTAACAGCACGAGGATCCAATTTATCTCAATGGTGAGCATGAATATGAACAAATGCAGTACAACCAAAGATTTTCAGCAGAAGACTAGAGGAGAGTCGAGAGGTAGGAAAATGCTTCGGAATTTTTGGAGAGGAGTGGCAAAGAAAAGTACTCGACTTGACATTCGATTAATGAGATGGGTAGCTGTTAAGATGGCATCTCCCCAAAAATAGTTTTTCATGTTTGTAGTGAACATCAATGCCCGAACTACTTCAAGAATATGTTTTTTTTTTTCGTTTAGCAACCCTGTTTTGTTGAGGGGTATCCACACAAGAGTTCTGATAAACAATCCCATTTTTTTGAAGATAAGTTCCCAGAATATCATTAAAATATTCTGTACCATTATCAGTACGTAAAATTTGAATTTGAGTCTGGAATTGTCTTTGAATCATAAAATGATAACTGAAAAAAATGGAACGGACTTCAGTTTTCTTTCTACAAAGAAACCCAACAAAGACGAGTATGGTCATTAATAAAAATAACAAACCATTTTGTATGGGTATGATTGAGCGATCTTGAGGGTCCCCATAAAGCACTGTGAATCATAGTACATGGGAAAGAAGCACGTCAATGTTTTCCAACCCACACACTTCACATTGAAACTTAGAAGACATTTTATTTGAACAGATAGATGGAAACAAACGTTTTAAATATTGAAAATTTGGGTGACTCATACGCCTTAGCAATGCCAATCGTCTTCCCTAATGACAGGTCCTGAGAAACACAATGAGATGAAACAAAATTTGCAGAGTAATTGGAGTCTTTTGTTAACTGGCTGATGGATAACAAGTTACAAGATAACTTGGAACATGTAGGACAAATTTTAAAGTTATAGAGTCAAATATACGAATACTTCCTTTACCGGAAATTGGTGAGAGATAACCATATGCAATTTTGAATCTTTGATTTCCAACATATGGTGAATAGGATGAAAACAATTGATAAGAACCAGTAGTATGATTAGATACACCCGAGTTAATTATCCATGGTGATTTATAATAGGATATTGTATTTATGGTTGACAAATAATTACCTCGGTGAGCCTGAGAACCAATGGAACACTACAAAAAAACATGTTTTTAGTGATGAAAGTATTAGTGACGGTTTTAAAACCGTCACTAATAGTGTTGTATTAGTCACGATTTTTCAGAACCGTTACTAATAATGTAAGTATTAGTGAAAGTTTTAGCAGTCGTCACTAATACTTTCATCACAAAAAACTGCACGGTAAACAATTTTAGCGCAAAAATTTTTTCGAAAAAATATTAGCGACGATTCTATGGTATTAGTGACAAATTTAATCCATCACTAAAAGTCATGTATTAGTGACGATTAACAAACCGTCACTACTAATAGTTATGAATATATAAGAAAAACTTAGTTAAGGGTATTTGTAGTTACCCGAAGAATAATAGTATTTTAATAATAATAAGAGGGAAGAAAATAAATACAGAAATAGAAGGAGGCCGTAGACTTCATCGACGACATTGCATTTTGGAGAATAAAATAATTTTAAGGAAACTGCCAAGCTTCGTCGACGAACACAGGGTTTCGTCGACGAAGTTCTGAAGAATTTCATCAACGAATACAGGGTTTCGTCAACGAGAAAATACCGAGAAATAGTTTTGGCTACTCTGAATTTCGTTGATGAACACAGGGTCTCGTCGACGAATTTCATGAAGGAGTCTTCGATGAATCCCGCCCTATAAATAGATAAAAATCAGATTTTTACTCATTTCTCACGCCGCTCTCTCTCTTCTCTTACTCACCTACGAACCCTCTCCCTTTTATCTTCGTTTCCGGCCTCGCCAGACACCGGATTGACGATCCGAAGCCACCACGACGTTCCTGGGGGAGTTCTCTTCAAGTTTTCTAGGATAAATCGTCGATGAGATTGAGTTGGATTTCATCCCAAATTTAGGGTAAAACCTTTTAACCTATTTTTGGCCTTATGGTAGTTATAAGAAATGTTGTAGGCGATGAAATATTGATATTTAGTTCTGAAAAATATTATTTTCAGGGTCTTTTGTAGAAGGCCCTGCGGGTGTTAGGCTAGTATTCTATAGGGGCTTTCTAGTAGTCAGGTAAGGGAAATATGCTATGCTAGGTATTTTTAAAACATTATATAGTTTATTAAATGATGAAAATTATGTATTACAGTATCATGTGGCTTGTGAATATGATTACAGAACAGAGATATGTTTTACGATATTTCAGTATTCTGATTTTATGATATTTCAGTATTTTGATATTACGATATTTTAGTACCATGATTTTATGAATTCCAGTACCATGATTACACGAATATCAGTATTATGATTATGCAGTTTCAGTATTACGATTATGCAGATGACAGTGTTATGATTATGTAGTTCTTAGTATTACGTATGAACTGCAGTTACAGTTTATGCAGCATCATGGTTATTTTAGTACTTCAGATCATGGTAAATCAGATAGATATGTATAGAAATATATTATATGATATCAGATCTTGTTGGACTTACAGCTACAGAGAACGGTACCGTTGCTATAGATATTATGTTACTTTATGAGTGCAACCACCTATTTAGATAATACGTGGTAAGGTCGATCACCTAGGCTCTTGAAGAGGTTAGGCTCCCCATCTAGATATGGGTTGAAATGGGCAAATCGATTGACGGAGTATAGTGATTTATTCCTAGTTGGCCAGCTAGGGTAAATCTAACCTACGGGCTGCACAACCCTATCATGAGGGGGCAAGTCATGACACACAGATAGCCACAGGGAACAGTTTCAATTACTGTTACATACGTACGGATTTACATAAACAGGGATCATACTTATGTACACTAGAAGTACTTTGAATTATAACCTATAATACTACTATGTAAGCAACATGGAAAGGGGTGGTGTATTTTATTATTTGTACTGTACTTTTGTATTCAGTTATTCATGTTTATATGAAAACATATTTCATGATATTTAGTAGCTCATTTGCCACACACTAGTAATAGCATCTTTCTTCTTACTAAGCGTTGACTCATCCTAGTGTTGAATTATTTTTCAGGTGATCCAGGTAGGCGAGCAGATCAGGCTCGCAGGTAGAGGGGCTTCTGTGGTGCCCTGTCAGAGAGTGAGTACATTTTTAGGAATGATTTTTTATACCCTAGCTAGTTGAGGGTGCTTTGGGAACAGAGATATGTGTGTATTTTTGGGAAACATGTAGTACTCAGGTATTGTGTGGTATTGGTTTTTGTATTGAGTATATATTTTCATATGGTTATGTCAATGTGATTTATGCTTCTTGCTGCTTAGGTTATTGGTTGGGTTTATCCCAGTATGGTATTAGAGTATGTTGAATATTATGGTAAAAATAAATTAAAAAAAATATACCCAGTTTATTAAGCAAGTCGTTACAGTATTAGTGACGGATTGGGATATCCGTCACTAATAATGGTGTATTAGTGACGGTTATGAAACCGTCACTACTAGTGTTTTTACTTAAAAAAATATATAAAAAATGAAGTTATGGGCATTAGTGACGGATTGGGAGATCCATCACTAATAAGAGGATATTAGTGACGGTTTTGAAACCGTCACTACTAGTTTTTTATTTAAAAAATATAAAATAAATTTAGTTAAGGGTATTAGTGACAATTTGGGAGAACCGTCACTACTAATAGGGTATTAGTGATGGCTTTGAAACCGTCACTAATAGTTCTTTTATTTAAGAAAAATAAAATAAATTTAATTTAGGGTATTAGTGATGGATTTGACAACCGTCACTACTAAAAAAATTTAAGCTCAGAGTATTAGTGACGAATTTGTAGATTCGTTACTATTGGCCCCTTATTAGTGATGGATCGACAACCGTTACTAATACTACCTATTTTAAAAAAGTTAAAAATTTTAAGTTCAGAGTATTAGTGGCGAATTTATGAATTCGTTACTATTTGTCCTTTATTAGTGACGGATTTGAGAACCGTTACTAATAATTCCTTTTTTTAACATTAGTAAAAAAAATTTCAATTCAAAGTATTAGTGACGATATTGTAAATTCGTCACTAATAAAGGATTAATAGTGACGAATTTTTAGACTCGTCACTAATACTTCCTTTTAAAAATAAAAAATAAAAATTTAAGTTCAGAATATTAGTGATGAATTTAAAAATTCATCACTGATGGGGTCTTATTAGTGACAAATTTCTATATTCGTCACTACTAGGCCATTACTAGTGATGAATTTTGGACCGTCACTAATGTTTTGTTATTTATAAAAAAAAATAGACGGAGAGTAAAAGTGACGGTTTTGAAACCTTCACTAATGCCCAAAAACCCTTATTGCTTTCCACAGGATATTTTCCCATGCTGCTTTCCCCCTCCTTCTCCAGCTAGCCTCTTCCCCTTCCCCTCTGCCTGCTCCCACAAACCTCTATAGCTCCTAGTCCATCTCCTGCTGCTCTTAGTATCAAGCCACCGCTCCAGCTCCTCCTCTTCCCTTCCTGCTCCGCAATCCTCTCTCGCAGTCTCCCCCTGCTCTCAATCGGCCGCAAGCCATCGCTCCAGCTCTTCCTCTTCCCCTCATCCTGCTCTGGTGATCCTCTCTCCCAGTCTCCCCCTGCTCTCGGCCACAAGCCACTGCTCTAGCTCCTCCTCTTCCCCTCCTGCTTTGGCGATCCTCTCTCCCAGTCTCCCCCTGCTCTCAATCGGCCGCAAGCCACCACTCTAGCTCCTCCTCTTCCCCTTATCCTACTCCGGTGATCCTCTCTCCCAGTCTCCCCCTGCTCTCGTCTACAAGCCACCGCTTGCGAGTCACCATGGCCGTCGCTCAGTTACCCTCTGCCGCAAGAAACCGTCTGCGATTCGCCAGAGGTCATTGCCTGATTCCCCTCCATCACAAGTTGTCGCCTGACTCCCCTCCGCCGCAAACCAGTGCCTGTGAGCCGCAAGCCACCGCTAGCAACTTGTTGGAGTCCGTTGCTCTTCTCTGTAAGCTTCTCTTTCTTTGTATTTGTGCATTTGTCAATTTTTGGATTTGTATCAATTTTTGGAGTTTATATCATCAAACGTATTTATTTCATTCAATTAGATCTGATGTTCATAAAAAATTCAACTAAAAGGCATCTTATAAGAATGTGTAATAATGTCATATGGTGGGGCATTAATGTTTAGTTGACCATAATGTTCAGCGTGATTTAGTTTAAAAAATAGAATGCTTTGTTGGTAGTGGATTATGTTTCTTGATTTGCATATATAATGGGATTTGGTGTCAAATGGTAAGGCACTGTTGTATGCTAAGACTAGTCCACTATTAGTTTCCCATAGGGTCTTGCTAGTCTAGGTTCCTATGTGAGTGATATGTTATGAGAAGTCAGATCTAAACATTGGAAAAGGGAATGGACATTCTACTAAAAGGCATCTTGTAGTGCGAGGCGCGGACTAAAATGATGCATAGCCTTGTAGTAGGACACACCATTGTTTTATCAGCATACACAAATTATTAGGACAACAGGATATGCCATGGCACAATCAAAATATAAGGGTAGTGAGAGAAAATTAAGTTATAACTTCATTTTTAGCTTGTAACTCAAGTGAACAAGCATTAAAATTAAATGTTGGCAGTTTAAAGAAGGTTGCGGAAATTCTAATTTCTAAGACAATAAATAAATTCCAACCCATAAGTGGCTTTGGATTCTCACAGAATATGAAAGATAAGTAGTTACAAATGTGGCATCACAACATTGTAAGAATATACTGAATACAATTTCTATTTTTCCATTCTTGGAATTCTGTTATTTCCTTCATCTTCAACCTTTGTCTCTGCATTACTATCAGTACAAAGTCCCAAACCAAACAGGGTGAATCCCCTAGAAAAGGATAAGACACATATACTAAAAATTTGGTTTAGTGAATCCCCTGAAAGTCTTTTTGAAATTTATTTTAAGACAATAAATAAATTCCAAACCATAAGTGGCATTGGATTCTGAAAGAATATGAAAGATAAGTAGTTAAAAATGTGGCATTACAACATTGTAAGAATATACTGAATACAATTTCTATTTTTCCATTCTTGGAATTCTGTTATTTCCTTCATCTTCAACCTTCGTCTCTGCATTACTCTTAGTACAAAGTCCCAAACCAAATAGGGTTAATTATACATGAGTCTAGGTTCCTATGTGAGTGATATGTTTGTGTCTCTCGGTTTTGTCTCTTTAATGCTCGAGGCATCAATGAATAAGAAATAATCAACTAATGTCATAAATTTATTAATTCTAAATAAGTCCACTATGACGTTTCATAAATTTCAAGTCAAAATATATGGACCAAAATGAGATTACAATCTCTAAATATTTCTTTATAAAAAAGTATCTTTTGATCCTTTTGTTGTCAAAAAAATCTAGAAAGTACTTCATCAATGGTCAAGCCAATTTGCTTAATTGGGTTAGTGTTGTAACAAGATATTGTTGGAAGAGGTAGTATGAGCATACAAAAAAGTAGCTTTAGTAGATAATGTTGCTACTCCCTTTATCACAAAACTTTCGTAACAACACTTATACATATTATGAAGATGGGTATACGACATATAAGTGATTGGCTTTAGTGCAAATAAGACATTTTTAGTTGTATGCCATCAAAGCCAATTAGCTCCATAACACTTTTTTTTTCTTGTATTTTCCCACATTATAATTAATAAAGGCAAGTTAACATCTCATTCCAAATAAATATCATATTTATTTCATGAATAAGTCTATAAAATCTACATTGAGAATATAAGTTTTCGAAAAGATTGACAATATGATACTTCTCAATACTTAATTTTTAAAGTATTCTTAACCATTGGATTGTGAATTAAGTATTGAAAATCTAGAAAGACTTGAGTATGTCCTATCTGTCTTATAGGGTTACTTGTTAGAGAATACGGTAAGCACAATCACATTAAGGATATATAAATTTAGTTACATTGCCTGCCAATGAGATATTCTCTTTAATAGTTATTTGAGCAATCATTAAACTTTAGTATTCATTTTTTTTTTTTTTTGGTATTTAAGCTTCTCACACATTTTGATTATATGATCAATGTGTTATTTGAGATTGTCTTTCCAATGAAATTGTAGTATTTTGCTTCAAGGTGATAAAATAATGTTATTTTATTGTGTTTAGTTCTATTGCCTGTGAAATTTTAGTATTCCTCTATTTATATTTATATTTCTTGTGAAATTCTACTAGTTTTTAGTATTTTGGCATTTCACTTTTGTGCGATATTCCCTCTTTGGATTTAGTAAAAATGAAAGCTAGTTATTCTCCATTCTAACTATTTTATATCGAAAATCCTTAAAAAAGGAAACGAGTTTACACCACTTTGAAAAAAATGTCATTTTAAGTCATCCATTGCATTAGATAAAATTGATCGTCCTTATACATATTATTAAAAAAAAAAAGCGTACATGCAATGCAGTGATAAGTCTTATATTCCTCAAAACCAAAGCCTGAAATCGTAGCCCCTTGCATGTTTTTTTTTTTTTTTCAACTTCATGTATTCATTGAAGCTTAGATCCGTCCAAGAACGGTTACTATACATTCATTCTTAATTGTACATGCGAGACAAATCAATTGTTATATTTCAATTGATTATTAGTCATACTATGTTGACTAATAATCACTTGAACATGTTAATTATTTATTTCACTTACGATTAGCAATGTTTGTATTTCAACCATTCTTGGATTGTCCAATGTGGACAGTTCAAGAAGTTGTATTTACATTGTTGTCATCATTCATGTTTTGTTAATTGTCATTATATATTTCGAGCACGTCTCTACTTGTGTTCTCTGGGTGCATAGTGGGGTGTCGTGACAATTTGTTAGTGATGGAAAACTAGAAAAATTTTCACTTCCCCCATCTCGTGTACTTGGCGAGCCATGGGGAGATGCTACCAAAATTTATAACGACTACGAAGAAAGAATTTGAGCGATTGATCGCAATGTAAATGCAACATTCCTAAATGGGATAGGATCCGTACCCTTTAGAGTATGATGGTTGATTATAGGATTCACTATACATGCATGATAAACATTATGAAAATATAATGAACACCATTTACTTGAACATATTATAGGGTAATTAATGAACATGGATAAGAGTTGGATGAACACTCGGGGTAGGTTTTTGCCAAAATATGTGAAAGGGGTACATGATTTCATAGAGTTCGTGCATCCTCGTGCACACAAAGCCAGTAGAATAACGTGTCCTTGTAAGAAATTCCAAAACATAACATTCAAACACATTGATCTGGTCCATTCACATTTGTTAGACTTTGGAATGGAGAAAAGGTACACGAGATGGGTGTTCCATGGTGAAGATTACATAGTTCAGAGCGATAATGATGACGATGAAGATGAGGGGGCAAATATAGTAGGTGGTGATACATGTTTGAAAGGGTTAATCAAAATGTTGGGTGACTTGCAAAGGGGGATTGCAGTGGACACAGGTGATGTCAGTGTGTCGCGTACTCGTGATGAAACTACTTTAGCAGGTACCATACCATGCGATCCTAGTACGTTGAATCGACTCAGTAAACCATTTGCTAGTATTATGAGGGATGCACGGGTGCCCCTATATCCAAACTATAAAAAGTTCTAAAAATTAGAGTTTCTGATAAAGTTGCTTCATGCAAGGACAATGCATGGGTTATCTCAGGGCACATTCAACATGCATTTAAGCCTTATTAAGGCAGCACTACCTGATGGTGAAACACTTTCCAAGTCTTTTTATGAGGCAAAGACATACAGGCATTAATTGGGTCTTGGTTACACTCTAATACATGCATGTAGGTATGATTGTACACTCTTTTATGGTGAACATGAAAATGCGAACGAGTGCCCAGAATGTGGTGAACTGAGGTATACAACTAATCAGAAGAAGGGTAAAAAGATCCCCAAAAAAGTTTTGCAATATTGTCCATTAATCCCGCGGCTGCAACAATTGTATATGTGCAAAAAGACTGCTACAAATATGAGATGACATCAAAAGAAATGTCTTCAAGAAGGAAACACCCTTAGCCATCCAGCCGACTCCAAAACTTGGGCCGAATTTGATAAAATGCATCCGTGGTTTGCTAGTGATCCTCGCAACATCAGACTTGACCTTGCTTCAGATGGGTTCAATCCTTTCGGTAACATGACCAACCCATATAGCATGTGGCCAGTTATGATGATGGCATACAATATGTTGCCATGGCGATGAATGAAAGAACCTTTCATTTATATGTCTCTATTGATTCCCAGACCGAGAGCACCTGGTAATGATATTGATGTTTACCTACGTCCGTTAATTGACAAGTTGAAAGAATTATGGGAAAAAGGAGTAGAGACATTCGATGTGGAAACCAGAACAACATTTCATATACATGCTGCAATCTTGTGGACAATTAATGATTTCCTCGCATACGACAACCTGTCAGGTTGGAGCACAAAAGGTTACTTAGCATGCCCAGTATGTAATAAGGATGTTGGGTCCTTATCCTTGAAGCATGGCCGCACGTTATGCTTTATGTGTCATTGCCGTTTTCTACGAACTGGACATCCTTCGAGGACTCATGGCGTCAGAAGCTTCAATGGAAAACTTGAACAAAGGTCATCGCTAAAACGGTTAAGTGGGGAAGAGATATTAAACCAGCTAAGGTTGATCAGAGATGTGAAATTTGGGAAACCACCGACTAGTAGAAAAATAAAATGCACTGAGTGGGAGTTGAATTGGACAAAGAGAAGCATCTTCTTCGAGTTGCAATACTAGAAAGATCTTCTACTATGCCAAAACTTGGATGTCATGCACATCGAAAAGAACATTTGTGAAAATGTCATTGGTACATTTCTTGATATAAATGGGAAGAAAAAGGACACCGCAAATGCTCGCCGAGATATAGAAAATATGGGAATATGACCTGAGCTGCACCTGTTTCGTGATGGGGACAAAATTCTCATGCCATCAGCTTGTTAAACATTTTCGAAGGATGAGAAAAATAAATTCTTCGAATAGTTGAAATCAGTAAAGTTCCCCAATGGATATGCATCGAACATAACTCGATGCATAAACACGAAGGAAGGGAAGATGCTAGGAATGAAAAGTCATGACTGTCACGTCCTTCTACATCGGGTTCTACGCATTTTCCTTCATGGACACTTAACTGAAGATGTTCGCTCAATGCTGATTGAGCTGGGATTCTTTTTCGGCAATTGTGCTAAAAAAAATTGAGCGTAAACGTACTTGAACGGTTAGATGATGACGTCGTGATAATACTATGCAAGCTAGAGAAAATTTTTCTGCCAGCATTCTTCAATGTGATGGTCCACCTAGCTGTCCATTTAACAAGGGAGGCCGTAATTGGAGGACTGGTTCAATATTGTTGGATGTATCCTATTGAGAGGTAAAGTATAAAGTCCTTGTATAATGGTCATGTGATTTCCTTGTTCTTATTTTTTTTCTTTATTGGGGTACATGCGCAATAAGGCATGGCCAGAAGTTTCAATCATTGAGGTGTACATTGACAGTGAATGTCCTGCATTTTACTCAATGTATCTATATGATATTGACACGATGTTCACTCATGATGAGCGAAATGCAGACGTTCAAGTTATTAATGCCGAAGATAAAGAACCCAAGAGCTCTATATTTCAAGAAAATGTTCGGCCTCTTGGTGCACGAGTTTACGATTTCATTAATATGGACGGCCTAGAAAAGGCTTAATTTTACGTCCTCAACAATTGTGATGAAATTGTTCCATATATCGAGTACGTGATTCCAAACTCCTTACTTTGCATTGTATTTACATATGCATAATTATATACAAACTTGACATTAACATATACTGCTGTTGCATATAATGAATATAAAGCTGAACTCCTGACCCAAAATGAACAAAATGTTGATGAAAGACATAAGAAGGAATTTATCAATTGATTTGAGAGTCGTGTAAGTAACAAAAACTGCTTGAGTGAGAAGCAATGTATGTTTTCACTATTGACGGTTTATTCTTCTAAACTCTTATTTATTTAATAGATGAAAGTCATGTACTACAATAAGGAACCAACAGCAAGTAAAAATTTGTATGCGTTGGCATGTGGCCCCGATCAACGAGTTAACCGCTACAGCGGTTGCATTGTCAACGGGTTACAATTTCATTCAAAGTCCCTCAAACTGCATAGAAGAACCCAAATTTGTGGGGTTGCGGTGCAAGACACAAAAGGAGATGAAGAAATTGACTACTTTGGTGTGTTGAATGACATTATAGAGCTTAACTATGGAGCAAACAAAGTCGTCCACCTATTCAAGTGTACCTAGTGGGATATCAGCAATAAAAAGACTGGGATAAACACCAATGCCTACTTCACTAGTGTCAATTTTAGTAAGACCTGGTATCAAAATGACCCTTTCGTGCTTGTGACGTAGGCAGAACAAGTGTTTTACCTTAAAGACACCAAATTAAAGGGTGAATGGAATGTGGCCCAAAAGATTCCTCCCCGAAGTTTATACAGTAATGCAGAAGTTGCAGATAGTGAGATGAGTTCCAATGAGACTGCATTCCAAGAAGATGAGCCATTTGTCCGTGCAGCAGCACAATCTGCTGCAAATGTTGTCGAAGAAGGCGCCGATCTTATACCATTGCATAGGGATGGTGGCACGGCAGAACACGTAGGGACTGCTAACATTACAATTGAACCTTCTGTAGACGTTCACTTCATCGACGATGAGGAAACTGATGGGGAAGATGAAACAGGGTTCGAGTACTTTAGTGAAGAGGAAGACACTTTAGAAAGTGAGGATGATACCGATATTGAGGATGTATAGGGGGGTAAGCATGTTATTTTTGTCACTATGTATCTGACATGTGTGAATAACTTAAAAATAGATGTATGCTACATCCATCTAATATTCGTATTTCTTATATTTACTTGTCTATTAATTTGCACATATGGCACTAGAAGGCCGACGTTGGAGAAATCCTTCCAGGCACACGAGTACATCGCATGAGGATGATCCGAAATCCTCCAGACCGGTGAACCTTGTCGGTCTTGATGCAGTGGCACCATTGTCTAAGCCATCGGCACCTCGTCCAGACATGGATACCACTTATGTGACTGACACGTAGGGTGAGTTGCCGACCTTGATGAGCAGTGTTGGTATAGATACGATTACTTTATTTACATGTCAACTGTTGATGATAGTTATCCACGTGTATGATTATAATGTTGTTCTTAAATTAACTCTACTTTCAGCATCTACGCCCACGGTCAGGTCAGGTCGTGGTGCAGTGAAGAACATGTCATTGAAGAAGCACCTGGATAGGACAAAACAGCAGATTCAGATTGACATTCCTCTAGAATACACCGCCTCACTGAACGATTGGTGCACCAGGTGGACGAGGGAGCTTGGCATTATATGCTGACAGTATGCTCTAGTCACCGCATTTAGTTGGCCGTAGGTGACTCAGGAGCAGCGTATGGTTCTTTACATCACTACAAAAAACTGGTTTTTAGTGATGAAAATATTAGTGACGGTTTTTAAGAACCATCACTAATAGTCTAAGCATTAGTGACGGTTTTAGCAGTCGTCACTAATATGACACTATTAGTGACGGTTTTAAAACCGTCACTGATACTTTCGACGCTAAAAATAGCACGGTAAACAATTTCCGCGCAAAAATTTTTTTAGGAAAATATTAGCAACGATTCTAGGGTATTAGTAACGGTTTTGAAACCGTCACTGCTAATATTTTCATTTAAAAAATTTTAAAAAAGAAATAATTAAGGGTATTAGTGATGGTTTGGGATAACTGTCACTAATAATGGGGTATTAGTGACGGTTTTGAAACCGTCGCTACTAGTATTTTTATTTAAATTTTTTGAAAAAAGAAATAGTTAAGGGTATTAGTGACGGTTTGATAGAATCGTCACAAGTAGGGGTGTACTAGTGACGGTTTCAAAACCGTCACTACTAGTGTTTTTGTTTAAAAATTATTTTAAAAAATTAGTTAAGGGTATTAGTGACAGTTTGGGAGAACCGTCACTAATAAAGGGGTATTAGTGACGGTTTTTAAACCGTCTGCTAGTGTTTTCATTTAAAAAATATTAAAAAAGAAATAGTTAATGGTATTAGTGACAGTTTTGGATAACCGTCACTAATAAGGGGGTATTAGTGACGGTTTTGAAAACCGTCACTACTAGTGTTTTCATTTAAAATTTTTTAAAAAGAAATAGTTAAGGGTATTAGTGATAGTTTGGGATAACCATCACTAATAAGGTGGTAATAGTGACAGTTTGAAACCGTCACTAATAGTGTTTTCATTTAAAAATTTTTTAAAAAGAAATAGTTAAGAGTATTAGTGATGGTTTGGGAGAACCGTCACTAATAATAGGGTATTAGTAATGGTTTTGAAACCGTCACTACTACTTCAGACTTCAGTTAACACAAAAAAACCTTTAGGGCCCCTAACTCGCGCCGCGGCTCTTACCCTTTCCTCATCTTTGACCTCTCAGTTCTCACTCTCTTAAATCTCAATCCTCTCCTCTCCTGAGTCGCCTCTCCTCTCCTCTAGTGCGCTGCTACGTGTCGGACCTGCCGGTGCTGCAAGCCTACAAAGTGCGAACGATCCCTAGCTCGAGTCGTCGTCTCCTCCAAGCTCCATGAACCACAGCCACAGGCATCAGTCATCCCCAGCTCCATAGACAACTTGACTCCACACCTCCAGCCTCCAACTACTCCACGGTAAGATTAAGTTCCCTCAGGCCTCACGGATCAAATTGTGATCAAATGATGTTTGTGGAATGGAAACTTGTGTGCATGTAATGAATGGAGTTTGGAAGAGCCAAATGGGAATTTAAAAAAAAAATTATATTTATTGTTTCTGCAGGATTTATCATCACTGAATTTTCTTCAAAATTATAACTAGGACTAATCATTTTTCTTTCTAACGAGAAATACTATTTTTTAATTTCAAGTCCAAATGATCAAGATGGGCAATAACTTAATTTTTATTGCTCTCTTCATTTTTGTTAGCCCCTAAAAAGAGCTCCATGAAAAATATACATCCTGTGGTAAACTTAAATAATATTGATCTTGAAATTAAGTTTAATATGTGTGTGTGTGTGTGTGTGTGTGTGTGTGTGTGTGCGTGCGTGTGTGTGTAAATCATGATTAACTGTTTCTATGTCATTTGGTGCTGTCTCTTGAAATTACACACACATAATCAATTGCAACTTATTTTCAACAGCAGAACAATATGGTGACTGGTGAAAATTCCAATGATCAGTCTATGAAATTTTTATGATTTGTATATGTGTATGTATACACATTTCCTATCTCTTAACTTGCATTTCAATTAAACTTTCCATCATTGATTTGAATTGGAATAATCAGTTTTGTTGTTATGTAATACATTTTATAAGGTTGTGCAATTTTTTTATTTTTTTAATTTGAAACCATGTCAATTTTTTTTTTTTTTTTTTTTAGTGGAAGATCTATAACCACTATTGTGCCCATTAATATTCACAAAAAATAAGCATTAGCCATTAGATAAAAAGCCCCCTATCCAACTCCTCCACGTAACACCTGACCCCTTCCTCAAAGGCACTCTATCCAAGAACTCCCAACTAGCTCAATCACACACCTTCTCAAAATAAGAAAATCTAATTTGAACACAATGCCCTTTTTCTTTGTATGACGAACATCCTACCACTTCAATGTCTACTAAAAATAGCATACACAATCTGCCTCTCTCTCACAAAAAACACTTTGTGCAAAAGAAATAGTATTACTAAGGAGGAGGTTAGACTTCACGTTCAGAGTCCAGTACTCCAAAATTCCAATTGTGCTGATCGACCTTTGGTACATGTCCAGAATATTAATAGTTTGGAGCTAGAAGTGTTTGAAAAATGGGGAGGTAAGATGCAAAAACCTAGGAGCAACTATGGGGGCGATTGATGATATCTTGTGTCTGAATTTTGGCAGATTTGATTGTGGTGGGAGGTTGCTGTTGGATGAGATTCTCCTATTAAGAAGGAGGTTGGGGGCATTGGAAAGGAAAGAAAAGGAGGTTAAGAAATGGGGAGATATATTGGATCAGAAAGTGATGATTTGAGTTTTGACTGAGGTGGAGGTTTATTGTTGGATGAGATTTGGAAACAATAGAGGAATAATTGGGAGTTGTATCATAAATCTTGAAAGTAATATGAACTTTGCAATTTTATAACTTTCTCTTGACTTGATTTACTTAATGAATTTAAGTTAGTATTTTGAATGACTAAAAAATAGTTTAAAAAGCATATTTATTTTTTACATTGTTTATATAATTATGTAGTTTTTTCCTTTGTTTATATAATTATGTAGTTTTTTCCTTATTTTTAAAGTACATGTAATTTATTTATGTATTTTTATCTAAAAATTGAAATTCTCAAAAGGTTTACACCTTAATGCCATAATGCTTATGCCTTGCCTACTTATCACGGACTCCTTATGCAAAATTAATTATTGTCATTTCATGTGTGCATCGAAGCTTAGACCTATTCAAGAATGGTTACTATACATTCATGCCTCATCGTACATGTGGGACAAATCAGTTGTTAAAATTCAATTGATTATTAGTCATATTATGTAAACTAATAATCAATTGAACATGTTGATTATTTGTTTCATTTACGATTAGTGATGTTTATATTTCAACCATTATTGAATTGTCCAATGCGGACAGTTTAGGAAGTTGTATTTACATTCTTGTCATCGTTCACGCTTTCGTCATTATCATTATATATTTCGATCGCGTCTCTACTTGTGTTCTCTGGGTGCATAGTGGGGTGTGGTGACAGTTTGTTTGTGAGTATCCAGAATGTGGTGAACCGAGGTATACAACTAATCAGAAGAAGGGTAAAAAGATCCCCCAAAAAGTTTTGTGATATTGTCCATTAATACCACGATTGCAATGATTGTACATGTGTAGAAAGACTACTGCAGATATGAGATGACATAAAGAGAAACATCTTCAAGAGGAAAACACCCTTAGCCATCCAGTGGACTCGGAAGCTTGGGCAGAGTTTGATAAAATGCATCCGTGGTTTGCTAGTGATCCTCGCAACATCAGACTTGGCCTTGCTTCAGATGGACCCTTCATTTATATGTCTCTGCTTATTCCTGGATCGAGGGCACCTGGTAATGATATTGATGTTTACTTGAGGCCATTAATTGATGAGTTGAAAGAACTATGGGAAAAAGGAGTGGAGACATTTGATGTGGAAACTAGGACAACATTTCGGATGCATACTGTACTTTTGTTGGCAATTAATGATTTCCCCGCCTACAGCTATCTGTCGGGCTGGAGCACAAAAGGTTACGTAGTATGCCTAGTGTGTAATAAGGATGCTGGGTCCTTATCTTTAAAGCATGGACGCAAGTTATGTTTTATGTGTCATCGTCATTTTTTACGACCTGGACATCCTTGGAGGACTCGTGGTGTCAGAAGTTTTAATGGAAAACCTGAACGAAGGTTGCAACCAAACCGACTAAGTGGGGAAGAGATATTAAACCAGCTCAGGTTGATCAGAGATATGAAATTTTGGAAATCACCTAACAGTTGAAAAAGGAAACATGCTGAGCGGGAGTTAAATTGGACAAAGAGAAGCATCTTCTTCGAGTTGTCATACTGGAAAGATCTTCCACTATACCACAACCTGGATGTCATGCACATCAAGAAGAACATTTGTGAGAATGTCATTTGTACATTACTGGATATAAATGGGAAGACAAAGGACAACGCAAATGCTTGTCGGGATATGGAAGATATGGGAATACGGCCCGAGTTGCATCTGATTCATGATGGGGACAAACTTCTCATGCCATCAACCTGTTGCACATTTTTGAAAGATGAGAAGAGTAATTTCTTCAAATGGTTGATTTAGTGAAGTTCCCTGATGGATATGTATCGAACATATCTCGATACATAAGCACGAAGGAAGGGAAGATGTTAGGAATGAAAAGTCATGTATGTCACATCTTTTTGCAACGAGTTATGCCCGTTTTCCTCCGTGGACACTTGACTGAAGATGTTCGCCCGGTGCTAATTGAATTAGGGATCTTCTTTTGACAGTTGTGCTCCAAGAAATTGAGCGTAAACGTACTTGAACGGTTAGCGGAGGATATTGTGATCATACTATGCAAGCTGGAGAAAATATTTTTGCCAACATTCTTCGATGTGATGGTCCACTTAGCCATCCATTTACCAATGGAGGCCATAATTGGAGGATTGGTCCAATATCGTTGGATGTATCCTATTGAGCAGTAAATTATAAATTCGTACAATGTTCTCGTGATTTCCTTGCTTTTTTTTTGTTTTTGTTTTTGTGTGTGTACAAGTCACTAATGCTGTGTAAAATGCACAGGTTTTTATCCACTTTGAAGGGGTATGTGCACAATAAGGCACGACCGGAAGGTTCAATCATTGAGGCATACATTGACAGTGAATGTCTTGCATTTTGCTCAATGTATCTACATGATATTGAAACAAGGTTCACTCGTGAGGAGCGAAATGCAGACGTTCATGTTATTAATGTCAAAGATGAAGAATCGTGGAGTTCTATATTTCGAGGAAATGTTCGGTTGTTCGGTGCACGGGTTTACGATTTCGTTGATATGGACGACCTACAAAAGGCACATTTTTACGTCCTCAATAATTAGGATGAAATTATTCCATATATCGAGTACATGGTTCAAAACTCCTTACTTTGCATTGTATTTACATATGCATATATACTTCGTTGACATTAACATGTACTATTGTTGCATATAGCGAACATAAAGCTGAACTTTTGGCTCAAAATGAAAGGAATGTTGACAAAAGACATAAGAAGGAATTTGTCAATTGGTTTGGATGCCATATAAGTAACAACTATTGCCTGAGTTCGCTACAATGTACATTTTCAATATTGACGGTTTACTCATCTAAAGTCCTTTGTAATTAATAGATGAAAGTCATGTCTTATAATAAAAAACCAACAAAAAGTAAAGATTTGTACGCGTTGGCATGTGGCTCCAATCAATGAGTTAACTGCTACAGCGGTTGCATTGTCAACGGCTTACGATTTCACACGAAGTCCCTCGAACTGCATAGAAAAACCCAAAATTGTGGAGTTGCAGTGCTAGGCACAGAAGGAGATGAGGAAATTGGATATTTTGGTGTGTTGGATGACATTATAGAGCTTCACTATGGAGCTAACATACTTGTCCACATCTTCAAGTGTACCTGGTGGGACAGTAGCAATAAAAAGAGTGGGATAAATACGGATGTCTACTTTACTAGTGTCAATTTCAGTAAAACATAGTATCAAAACAACCCTTTTGTGTTTGCGATGCAGGAAAAACAAGTGTTATACCTTAAGGACACAAAATTAAAGGGTGAATGGCATGTGGCCCAAAAAATTCCTCATCGAAGTTTGTATGATATTATAGAAGTCGCAAATGGGGAGAAGAGTGTCAGCGATGATGCTTTCCAAGACGATCAGCCATTTGTTAGTGTAGCAACATAATCTGCTATCAATGTTGCCGAGGAAGGAGCCGATCTTATACCATTAAATAGGGTTGGTGCCACGGAAGAATACGTAAGAATTGCTGACATTAGAATTGAACCCTCTATACACGTTGACTTCATCGACAGTGATGAAATTGATGGGGAAGATGAAATTATGGTTGAGTACTGCAATGAAGAGTAAGACACTCTAGAAAGTGAGGATGATACTGATATTGAGGATGTATAGGGGGCAAGCGTGTTATGTTGTCACCGTGTATTTGACATGTGAAAATAAGTGAAAATATTTTTACTATGCATCCATCTAATATCCAATCTTCTTATATTTACTTGTGAATTATTTTGTAGACATGACAGCAGGAGGTCATCATCGCTTACTTCAGTCTAGGCTATCGACGACATCATCCCGCGAGGATGATGGGTCATCCTCAAGAGCAACTGAGCACGTTGGTGTTGATGCAGCACCATCTGAGCCCTTGGGACCCTAGCCCAACATGGATCCATCAGTTAGGGATCAAGCCCAGGGTGAGTTGCCGATCATAATGAGCAGCGTTGGTAAGGTTACAAGTATTTGATTTAGAATAATATATTTACTGTCATTTCACTTGTATGATTATCTTATTGTTTTTTAACTCTTCTTTCAGCATCGACCTCTATGATGTAGATGAGTTCAGGCCGTGGTGCAGCGAAGAACGTTGTGCTAAAGAAGCACCTGGAGAGGACTGAGCAGAAGATCCGTATCGACATTCCTCTAGGCTTTACGGCTCCGCTTGATGATTGGTGCACAACCTAGTCACGGGAGCTTGGCATTATATGTCGCAAATATGCTCCAATCACCTGCTTCATATGGCCAAAGGTGACGAAGGCTCAGCGCTTGGTTCTATATGAGTCATCTTGGTAAGTAACCCTAAAACATTCTTTCACTTTTAATATATTACCCAAAAGATTCTCTAACATTCAATTTATATTTCATATGCAAGAAGAGTTTGATATGGACATTTTCACCGCAGGCCATGTCAAAAAGGCGGTGAACACACAGTTGTGCTCTTGGTTTAAGACCTATCGCAGCAAAATGCGCAACCATTTTAGGGAGATGGGAGATGAGGTAGAAGTGCACCCATACGATAAGATCTCCTTAGAGGATTGGCGGGTGGTATGTCGCCATTTTCGCGACCCTAACTATCAGGTGATGTGTTTCTATTAATTACAATAACTACTTTTTTCATATTTATGTGAATAATAAAAAGTCATTACATCTATTTTGTAGGCTATCTGTGAAAAAAATGCTGAGAATCGCAGCAAACTAGATACGGCGCATTGCGGTGGCTCGAAATTGTTCATCAATTATAGAAAGGTAATTGCTACGAAACTATATGACCATTACCTGACAAGTGTTATTTATATTGACACCGCTGAATTCATATTAATAAACTTTTATATGATAATATAGTGTGATCCTGTCACTAGCGACCTGGAGTCGAGGCCAGATCTGTATCAGAGAACACATCAGCGGCCATCGGGGGAGTGGTGCCAGGGTGCACAGATGAAACATGTAAGTCAAACAGATTATTTAGTTCATTATCTTATTCAAAATGTCAGTTGTATTCTTATTTCTTCATTTTCATCATTTTCATGATTGAAAATAGGCAAAGATGCTTGAGCTGAGGGATGCACCCGTTGCATAGGGCAGTCAACCAATGACGGATGACGAGATCTGCACTCAGGTGCTTGGGCAACGAATGGGTGGCTCGTTGAATGGTCTTGGGAGTGGATACGTTACCCCAACATCATCATCTTCTTTTAGTGTGGCGTCTCGTGCTGAGATTGACCAAGAGCGTCAAGTCACCGAGGCTCGAGCGGAGGAGATGGTTATCCGGATGCAAATGGTGGAAGTGGAGAACCAGCAATTGAAAGAAAAGATGTCGAACTGGGAAGCGGAGATGCAAGCCATGAAGAATTGGAAAGTGCAGATCGAACAAATGATGCGCCAATCCCATCCAGATGATGCGGGTGACTCCTCTCATTAGAAGGTATGTAAAAGGTAGTTTATCATCCCTCTTTTATGGTTGTCTGAAACTCTTTGGATAATCAACTAATTTATCAGAATAATGAATCTGTCATCTTCCTTTCTCCACTTAAATATCAAGATATTATCTCAAATAATAAGTTAAAACTCTCAAAATTTGAACCATAATAATTTAATCAAGAGAGACTGAAATAAATGAATTCTTTTAACATATAATAATTGCTAGGACTTAGTATTGGACCCAATCTTCATCATCACTAAAGCCAGGAGCCCCCATTCAAAGCCACTTCGGTATCAATTTATTCAACAATACATGGATTTAGTTCACTTATTTGCTTTTACGGATTCCCGCATTTAAGCCAGATCAAACTTCTCTTATGTGTATCACCAACACTGGGAGCAGCTTCTTCCTCTCTAGCCTAGGTGAAGAAGACCATAACAAAAATGACAACAAACAGAACTACCAGGAACAATATCATCATTATATGACCCTTGGCACTAGCCTTCTTCAAGACCATGGCTACCTTTTTCTGCAAGAGCCCAAAGGAAAAAGACATCCTCCTATTGTTAGCTAATAACTCCATTTAACACACCAAAAAAACTCACCACTGTGTTTTTTCTGCTAGAGTTAAGACTTCAAAAATATTTGTCTCTCCTAAACAAAAATATCTTGACTTCTACTTCCACATGAAATGTTCAGTGTATGTTTGTTTAAGGCTATGTTTGTTTTGTATGATTAATTTATATGATTGATCAGATGGACTATAATTGGACTGGATGGATTTTAAACTTGTGATAGTTATTTTATCATATATATATTGGAGGAACATGATAAGCACATTAGCCTAGCTAATAAATTTGGAGTTATTTTTTTTAGATTATTGTTATTTTGTAATTCCCTAGTACAAAAAAAAAAACAAAAAAAAAACCTTAAAAGTCACATCCCTTAGATTTGTTGCCCTCAATGTGTGTCAAGCTCCCTTAGCCAAATCTAGCCACTTAAGAATTCTAAAGCAAATGCATCCTAAAGCATTAAACCATCAATATCAAACTTGAAAAAAGAAATGCCATATTAAACACACCTTACAATCATCCAATCATGACAATTATTTGGGCTCAAGTTCAACATGAGTACTATGTTGGATTCGTACAATGTTAATGGGTGGTCATAGACCACCATGTGTCATTTTACGGTGGTCAAATTAGGACCTCCAGTTAGGTTGCTAACATGGTGGTTTGAGACTACCTAGTATTTTCCTATGAACGGCTATGTTTGACAATAGTGGCAAGTGCCTTGAGCACCCATTATAGTGCTTTCACTGCTTTGTTGGGAAATGTTTGCCAACATGTATACCACTATACCTAGACCCTACAAAACACTTCACATAAAGCTCACTTTTTAGAAAAAAAAGTGAGAAATGAGTCTATACCACTTTTTCTTCACATCACTGCCAAACCCACTTTGATTTTTTTACAACTGATTTTTTTCTTGTATGTTACTCAAACTGTATTTTCAATTTTCTAAAGATTCGAACTCTACAACAATGTGATTTTTTTTCTTTTTTTTCTTTTTCTCCCCTTTTACTCCTGTATGTTATCTGTATTGCATGATTATCGTTTGTTCCATATTCCCTAAAAGATCCTATGATTTAGAATATGCTTATTATTCTACTGTAACATCTAATTTAGGATGCACTTGAGTTTAATTCCAACCCATGTCTATATTATGAAAATCTAGAACGTGGGTATTTGACCATATTTAGCTAAGAATGAGCAGACCTTAGAGTAAATGGTTTAAGAAAATTTGCAGCTGAAGATGAAGTGATTTCTTGCCTCACTTTATAGTTAATTATCTCTTGCCTCAGTTTTCCTGTTTGATACTCTAGTAACATCCCTTAGTTTGTTGTTTAAGATAGTAAAACATATTTACTATGAAAAGGGATAACTACAAAGAAAGGTAGATAGGGCATCCTCCCTCAAAGGGAAAGAAAACTACAGAAGTACTGCCTTCAAGTCTCTTTGAGTATCAGAGAGCCAAAACCCAATTCCGAGGGAATGAACCCAAAAAGAAGCAAAAAAAATAGTTTACCCCCAAAGGAGAATCAAAATATTTCTCCAATCTTTGAAAATTCTTGCCTACATTTTGAGCCAAAGAATTTGTAAGATAGCAAATCTTGCGCAGTTAAAAAAAATATATTAATGGGCTAATTAATTTGAGAGTCAATTAGAGAGTTGAGGGCCCAATTAATTTTTCCTAGTACTTTAGTTGATTTAGGTTTCCTAAATTCATTTCCTTTAGTTTCCTTAGCTTCCAAGCATTTAAGCCTATAAAAAATGCTCCTATGCATATTCTCTTATTAAGAATTGAGAATTAAGCTGTCGGGATGTTGGTCCTGCATTAAAGGGCCCCAAACTTCGGAATCCTTCATGTTTGGGGATCCCTAAACCTGTAGTGTTGTTGTTCCTGCATCAAGTGGCTTCTAACCATGGAAAATTTTACAGTTTGGGGATCCCTAACAGCATTCAGAATCCCTCCACATGTTCATGGTTTAGTTTCTTTAGCACCGGTTTCTCCTCTATGACCCTCCCTAGAATATTTATTATTTGTGTAATAAGCTCTCCTCTTCCCCTAATCCCAAAATTCATAATCTCAATAGATTGGTTTTAATAAATTGGTCACAATTAATTATATAAAATATTATTAATTAATATAAAGCAAATAACAATGTGAAACATTTTCTAAGTCCATAATAAAAAATATACAAAGAATAACTACTCCCAAATTTTGAGAATATCTATTTCTTTCTTATTATATGTCAAATAAAATAATTAAAAATATACTAGGAATAACTATTCCCTTAATTTCCAAAATTTAACTATTTTCCATCTTATTTGAAGGAATAACTATTCCCTCAAACCAAGCAAACCTTAAGAATATTATTATCATAGGAATACTCCTACAATACCAAATACCCACAATTTTAAGTTAACAGACAGGATCCAACAATATATCTATGGAATTCAAGAGAGGATGGAAGTAATACAAAATTAATACAAGGATAGAAAATTAAGTCAGAGAGGAAGTACATGAAAACTATCAAATTCACAATAGTAAAGTATTCATTTCATAACAATGTTCCTGAATTAGCAAACTACTGAAGAAGTCAACAAATAGCAAACAGTTCATCAATCCATCTTAATAAGCATGCATATCCAAACAAACTGCAGCAGCCATGGAAAGAACCCTAGGATAGGTCCTAGCCTGTCCAAGAGCCTCTTGTAGATTCTCCTAAAGCATGAAGAACAAACTAAACCTCATATAAACATCACGAACTCAGGCCTACTGTATATGTTGCTCGCCTCATCCTCCAGCACAGGATAAGCAGTCACCAGTGCATCTTGAGCTCCAATATACAGTGAGTTATAAATCTTCCAGTAAACTTCTTGCAGGATGGAAAAGCCCCTACAGACAATAGTTCAGGACTGCAGCTGCACCCAAGGCAACCCTCATCCCTTCTATGGCTTCCATGAAAGCATTAATAACATGCAGAGAAATCTCAAATATGTTTGGCCATACATAATTCAGCAAGTGTACTAAAGCATCCTCACAACCTAAACCAGCCACTCCCAAAGCCATGTGCTTAATAGCAAATGCAGCAGTTTGCCTATGTACCAAATCTTTATCCATAAGAGCATCCTCAAGTAGTGGTGTGACTGTATAAATATAATCTTTACCCATTTCACGAATGTACTCAAAAAGAAAAGAGAGTGATTTTAAAACACCATTTTGCACATTGAGTTCTGGTACACGATACTCATTCATTAATGCTGGTAGTACTGTAAAAGGAGAACATGTTTCTGCAACTATTGCAATTGCCACAGTAGTACACACGAGGTTCTGACGCTCCTGCGCTTTGAGATTATTCAATAATGTTGCCAGGACATCTTGTGGTCCAATGGCTTTTGCAATGTAGCCAAACGTGTTCACAGTTGCTCGCCGGATACCTTTTTTATGGACTTTAAGCAACTCAAGAAGCTAAAAACAAATCCTCATCCATTCTCTTGCTGGGACAAATTCAGCCCCACGGTCAGCAATTTGACCAACAAGATCAATACAATTTTCCTGCACCTTCTCATGTCGATTCTTCAAGATTGGGGTAAGTCGAGGAAGCAAATCCTTTATCGGAGGAGTCATTTTTGTCATACCAATAACATTGACAATAGCTTTGAGAGCCCCCATTATTGATCCCAAAACTTTCGGATGCTCTTCTCCCAGATATTCATACAAGACAACCCCAAGATGACCCATCAGTTGTTCTTATTGGCACTGTTTCATGACAACAGCAATCCTTGAAATAAGATCAGCAGCTTGCTGCCTCACCTTAGCACTCTTGTTATTCAAGCGCCACTTAATGGTTCTGCAAATTTGGGGAAGATATGGTTTCACTCTCTGCCCAAGAGCATTTATATGAGACTTTGACATTCCCCTGCACGTGCAACCCAACGACATGTGGAAAGATAAGCAAACGATAAACAACACCCATTATAGGGAATAAGATAATTTAACAAAACAAACAAGAAACACAGACAAGAAGACTAGAACCTAGGACCTCTTGTCAATGTCTCTGATACCATGTTAGAATACAACTTTACCTAAAATCTTAAGCTTGTTAGGTTATTGACCAACAATGTATATCAGGCCTTTGACAGTTATTATTTGAACACATGTTACAGATATCATTGAAAGAGACATGTATGGCCTACAAACATTCGACAAATTGTTGGTGTTAACTATATTAAGAATGACAATCCACAGAAGATCCTTTGCCTTCAAACAAATTCTAGCTCTCCCCAACCAATTAGCAAGGGGCAACGAATAAAAGGAATGGGTTAAGATGATAGTGAAACGATTTACATGAATAAATCCTTGAATTTTCTATACAAATGAACAGATCCTAGTATTCGCTTCATGAGAGTATCTGAAAAAAGATAGTAAATGTAAGAGAGAAGAAAAGCTCCTCAGTCTTCTATTATTTAGAATTCTGCAAAATTTAGAGTCCCAAGAGGTCTCCATGTCAATGGATAGCAAAGAAAGAATAAATAGATGAAAATCATAATTCACCTCACCATAGATCCTACCAAAACAGAACCCTCCTACCATCTCGCACTTCATATTTGATGCAAGGAAAAAAAGAAGGAGATACCTGTGAATCAAACTTCGTGGATTTCCATGGCTAACTCTAGCTATAGAATTAGCATCTCATACACATTCTTGTTTACTAAATTTACTTTCGATAACCCAATGCCATAAAGAATCTATTTCTAAAGGAAAGGATCATAACCACTTGCTCATCATAGCAGTGTTCTTAGGCGCCAACTTAAAGCACTAAATTAGAAGACCTCATCCCCCCCCCCCCCCTTCCCAAAGAAAAAAGAAAAAGAAAAACACCACTCATCCTTTGACCTGCAAACAACCTCATAATTCACAAGATGATCAACAGAGCAACATTTTCGCTCTTTCTCCTCTGTCTTGTATATTTGCTCTCTTATACTCTCTCTGTTTTATTTTTATTTTTATTTATTTTTTTTTATCTTTTTCTTGAAATTTACCAGTCACATCCATTTCCATTTCCTTTTTTTATTATTATTTTCTTCTTGAAAATTACCAATCAAAGCCATTTCTGTTGCTAATTTCTAAAAATTACTTTATTCCCTTATTTCAATAGTAATCTACTCCCTACTCAAATATGTAATCCAACACTTTTTGTTTGCAATTAAGCTAGATTTAAATCGTCCAGCACCAAATTAATAATCATATACAGGTATACAAAAGAGAAAAGATCATGTTTGAGACACATAGATATTACTATATTTGAAATCTGTGTCGCTGAAAATTTGATATCAATTCTTGCCAATAGGGCTCTGAGAAAAGACCTAACATGTTGAATCCCTTGAAATTTGAAAAAGAAAAGTATAGAATAACAATTTTGTCCTTACATTTGAGATTGCTAATAAATTAACATACACATCTAGAGTAAATTATTCATTTAATTGTACTAAAACAAATAGCTCTTTCATTGATGAAGGGTTAGTAATAATGATACTATAAGCATGATACAGGTGAATGACACAATTTCATAACCAAAGAAAAAGTGTATTTATGAGGAATACATTACCTATAGCAAATATCAGTGACACAAAATCCTTTTATTTTCTTTTAAATTAATGGTAATAGACCAAAAAATACAACCCCATTTGCTATTTAGGGTCTACAACTTGAATAAAAGCTTTTGTTGCGAAAGACATAAGTATCTCTCCAAAGAAGTAAAAACATGTACTGAAATGTTGTTCTCTATTTAAACCGGTAAGGATGGCGATGGAGTGAGAATGGCCACTTCTCTCACAGGGAACAAGAATACTCCATGCCCCCACCCTATTAGAAAATCGAGGTTCCTTCAGGGCCCCATTGCCTGAAAATTTAAATTTACCGATTTAAAATATGATGATTTTATTTGAACTTTAATAGTGAAGTAATATTTTGTGCTTAGAAACAATAGCACTTCAATGTAGAAGCAAATAGAGTCTAAAATTGCTAGCCTGCTTTAACATCACTAGATAATCTTAAAAACCTAACTAACAAAATAAAATTTTCCATATTAGGATAAAAAAGTAAAAGCTGCTTCAAATACATCATTGGCAACAATAAATCCACCTCTCTGCTTTTTGATAATTGGCACTCTCCAAGTACCTTTGTGGAAACCTATCGCCTTGACATTGCTCTGACTTTGGTATTTCATTGGATGCTAAAGCTTCAAGCATAAAAAAGGAGGGTAGATGGAATTGGCAAAGGAGAGCTTCCGGCAAGGTTGCTGAAATTAAGACTAGACTGGATTTCTCACCTAATCCCATCACTGAAGATTCTGTTTCTTAGGAACCCCACTGCTTCAGGCATTTTTAAGACTCCTAACGAAATGAAAATCCTAAGAAAATGGGCCCTTTTTTATACAACACACTCGCTAGTCGCTACCCTTATTCTCTCATTATATTGTCGAAGAACAAAAATACCATCTCTCTTCAACCATTTTTACCCCCTGTTTTCCCTATATTACACTACTGCTACTGCCATCCTTCTCTGCTAGGGAAACAAATGCCTGCCTTTTTAAATACAAAGAAAAGAAAGAAATAGAGGACGGGTCGCGGGAGAGTGTGTGAAGAATATTTATTTGCATAAACTCAAACAAAAAAGCGTAAGAAAAAGTTTTAATTTTTATTGTATTTTTCTATGTTATATATTTATTCTGATCTGATCTGCTTTGTTAAAAGAAGAGAATAATGCAATGTTGGCACTGCAGACAAATGCCTGGCCTAAGAGCTTTATCAGGTCTCCCTTTTCTGTAGCAGGTCAATCATATTAATCCTATCAAGAACAAAAGCCCAGATGAAAGCCCGAATCTTAAAGGGAATTTATGCTTTCCAAACAGCTTCAGACAAAAAATGCTGGGATTTGAAGATATTACAGGATGATTAAGGAAAGATTTAGAGGAGAAAGACCCCAAATAATCCCCAACCGAAAACCTAACAGCCCCCCCCTCAAAGTAGGAAAAAAAGGAATCCAGTACACCCAATAAAAGATAAGCTCATTGACCTCTCTTTTTTAGACTCCTAACGAAATGAAAATCCTAAGAAAATGAGCCCCACTCAGAAAGACAGAAAGCTGAAATTGGTGCTTTATGAAACAAACTAAAGTCTAAAAAAACGCGGCACTAACAGCTCCAATGAAATCTCGCCCACCCAAACATCCTCCCAGAACTGAATTCTATTACCATCCTCAATTTAAAGCGAGTGAGAGGAAAGAAAAAACAAACTGCCTGGGAAAAAAGCTTCCAGAGACCCACATGGGCAACATAGCCAACCCCTTGGTACCCCACCCATTTCGATGCATTAATAACCTGATGCCATAAGGAGGCAGACTCTAAAGGGAACCTCCATGTCCATTTCCCAATTAAAGAGATGTCATCGGAACCACATTACCAGCCCCTAGCACCTCTACAATTTAGGTCTCCTAACCACCTCCCAGTTAATAAGGTGATCCCTCTTAAGTCTTATCTTCCCCAAAACCAGACCGCAATGAGTCTCTAATAGTTGTCACTAAAGCCCCAGCCCACTCTAGTAGAGATTCTAAAAAAAAATTAAAAAATAAACAAATGGGGACATTGGAGAGGGAAGCATTGATAAGAGTGATTCTGCCCCCACAACAAAAGATAAGCCCTCTTCCAACATTCTAATCTCCTCCCAACTCTCTCAACCATTAGATCCAAAAAAGCGTCTAACGACTGATTGCCCCTTGAAGGAAGACCAAGATATGATCGCAGCCAAGTAGAGACCTAAAGCTCTCCAACAGCCCTCTTCCATCCTTCTGACCTCCTCCCAACTCTCTCAATCACTGGATCCCGAAAAGCCTCTGTTGGTGGTTTTCCCAACCACCCCCCCCCCCCCCCCAAAAAAAAGAAAAGGGAGACCAAGACACAATAAAGGCCAAGCTAAGGAATCGCAGCCAGCTAGGGACCTAAGGCTCTCGAACTCCCTATTACTCAAATTAGTACCCACAAAATCACTTCTGGACAAATTAATCTTTAGCCTCAAGATCTTCCCATAAATTCTCAACAAGGACGTAATTTCTCTAGTACCATGTTGTGAAACAACCATTTGATCTTAAAGATAACAGCTCAAGTATTTAGGCTAATGGTCCTTCAATATGAAATCAGAACCTCCATTCCCTAATGGTACAGGATTAGAATCTTGGGTATCCTCATTTTCATAGTTTAATTACAGCACAAGGTAAACTATGGGTCATTCCCTAGCCCATACCTTGGAGCTCAGTTGGCTTGCATGTGAGGAAGCAAGTTACAATAAAACATAATCCTGCCCCTCATTCACTATCTAAGCATTTAAGTTGAGCAGGTTTTCAATAACTAAAAGCACTTTTAAATGATATTTTTTTATTAGATGTTTGCAAACAGGCAAGCGTGGATGTTGCTTTAATTTGAAATTTGAGTCTCTGCTTCATACTACAGTTTTTTTCTTTTTCCTGTTTTTTTTGTTTGGGGCGGGGGGGGGAGGGGGGGGGGGGGGGGGGGGGGCTACAGTGACATGTAAAAAACAGTTTCAAAAGCAAGGAGTTTAAAATAAATTTATTGAAACTAAAAGACACCAAAAATAGCACGTGTGCACAGACCTCTAATATCCCAGGATTTTGCATCACGATACCAAGAATGCGGCGCATAAGTCCTTTATGGAGAATCTGGTTGATTGTCCCATCTCTATTTATCCATGGTAATATTCTACATAAATGTGAATCAGCAGAAGAAAATTCAAATGTTTCACCGTCATGTTTCCCTCCCAGCCTGCAGCTCTCAAGCTCCTCAATGGACTGAATATTGTTTGAGAATTGAACAACCTCTTCTGGAAGATCAAGAATGGTAACTTTATGCACATCATCAGTGTTCATGTTTGATTCCCTCTGACAGTTAGTCTCGAGCTTTTTTGGCTGGAGGATCAATTGATGATCATTACTTGTTCCAGGTGATTTTATGGATGGAGTCAGATTATCTTGACTATAACCAGTCGTTGACATCAAAAAGTACTTCATACGATATAAATCATCAACAACATGCACAGAGTCATAAGCATTCACCTGAATAAATAGCATCAATACATTATAAAAGTTCACCATATGAAATATTAAACCTTATATGGACAGATAATAGAGCAGTTAAATTTAACGAGGTTAAATTTGAGCCAGCTAATCTAGCCCTAACTGGCTCAAATGTGGAACATGAGAATGTTACTGAACATCGGTTCAAGATGAAAATTCTAGTGATGTGGCCTGAGCCTCCTTTTCTCTTCACAAAGTCAGATACCAGCTTGCTGCCAATAATCACTTTTACCAGAACCTCAACAAGAATCATCACACCACTAATCAAGTCATAATTCCATCACTCAGGGATCATAGCAGTCATTTGTATTTCACAAAGAGGCTGCTAAGATTGAGCAAGATTTCCAAACCCCAGCAGTTTCAGCTCAGGATCAGTGTACACGCGCACACACCACACATTAATGCATCATAATTTACCCAAGTTCACACAATTTCAAATTCATTTTCCAAAATGATATATTAATCATCAGCAAAACTAACCTTCAAAACTCGTCCAAATACTTCAAACATGTCGACAATAAGTTCAGGCATTTTTTCTCCTGAAGAAAAAACACCAACAAAGAGTCAATATGTTGGAGTTTGTATGCATGTAGCTTCTATTCTGAAGCTGAATCTGATATACAAAAAACAACATATACAAAAGAATACAAAGCACACCTTTCATCTCCAAAACTTCAGAAATTTCTCCCATGCTCAAACCTTGATCACCAGCCCTATGAATGGCTGTATAAGCAGTCCTAAAGTGCTCATGATAAGAGGGAATTATCTGTTCTTTATCAGGATGTTCTGACATCAAACATTCAGCATAGCTTGTCATCGCTTCCCACCCAAAGGAACTCCTACTAATGTAAAAGAAGAGAATAATGCAACCCCTACTCTTGGATTACCTCCCAAAGGAACCCCTAATAATGTAAAAGAAGAGAGACTTGCACATTATTGACCTAGAAAACATAGGGCACCTAAGTCCTTTTTGATTTTTTTGTCCATAACCAGCAAGTCATTTTTCCACTTATTAAATTTCCCTTTGCTTTACCGTAGGAAACTTTAGAATTGGTTCCTTGATGTCAAAGTAGTGATTGATAATATGAGTTGAGACTAAATTGTTAAATTTATGAAACTCTTACATTTGTGTGAGCAGATTGGAACAATGGCATATAGTCACACACATTCATGTGCAAACATATGTACTTCATCCAGTTTAAGAACATTCGCATAGAAAGGCCAGTGTGAGTTTTACTAATAGGTGTGCTCACTTAAGAAACAAATCTTGAAACTGAAAAGACATGTTTTGTTGGCTGAAAACTTGAATTGAAAACAATAAACAATAAACAACAACCAAGCCCTAGTTCCACTAGTTGGGGTCTACGATGCCTGGCCTAGGGCAATATCCTCTGAAAGCTGGAGTTTAGTCAAACCCGGGTACTATCTCAACCCAAATGAGTCTAGGTCTACCCTCCACCTCTTACTGCTTCTGACATTAGTATCTCAATCCTCACTATTGTGTTATTTGGCAACAATGTAAGTGCCCAAACCATCATAACGGCCTATTTCTTATCTTATTATTCTTATCTTCTATAGGTGTCACGCCTAACTTACCATGAACATGTTCAACCCATAATTATCTTTTATAGTTATACCACCCCTCCATGTCAACGTCACATTTCAACAACTTATAGTGTTACTTATTTACCCAATATTCTAATCCACATAGCATGGTTGGTCCCGTCATATACAAAATTTCCTTTTAGCTTTGTTAGATCACACAACATGCTCAAGGTACTTCACTTTACCGGCCTACTTTAGTCATATGTATTAAATCTTCTTCAATTTATCGTCCAACATGCATGATAGATTCTTGGTATCTTGGGATTTTCATTTTATAGTGAATCTCATACCAACTATGTCTACTCTATGAAATATGTTGTTTATGGGATAATCCACTATATTCTGATATATGTGTTTTATGGGATGCATAAACACGTTACATTATTTAATGCTTATTATATGAAGTTCCTGTGCACTCGCAAAATTCATTACTAGTTTGATTATTGTGAACTATTTATTGTAAACACGTAGTTTTGGAGCATATCTCTATGGAAATATGTCATATTTATAGGAGAAATGCTGCCAAAATTTTTCAAAAACCGTATACTATTTTTTTTAACTTTCTTAATTTGTAAAGTTTGCAACTGTGACAACGTCAGGCACTACGGATGCAGCTTTTCACTTTTTTTTTGTTACTGAACAGATGAAATGTATTTGAATTTGAATTTGTATTATGCATTTGTATTTAAATTTGAATTTGTATAATATATTTGTATTTGAATTTGAATTTGTATAATATATTTGTATTTAAATTTGAATTAGAATTTTGAATTAGAATTTTGAATAATTTATGAATATTGTTGCAATTATGGTTTAATGTTATGTGTAAGAAAATGTAATTTAATTACATATTTTTACAGGAATTAATAATTGGAAAAAAAATTAACTTGACTACTAATTGTCCAATTTAAGTATTAGTGACGGTTTTAGAACCGTCCCTAATACTATGACTTTAGTGTCGGTTTTAAAACAGCCACTAAATCCATAAGTGACGGTTTTAAAACCGTCACTAATAATTGGGTATTAGTGACGGTTTTAGAACCGTCACTAATAATTGAGCATTAGTGAAGATTTTTGGTCGATTCGATGTAGAATCTATAGTGACGGACTTAGGTTTTTAGTGACAATTTTAATCCGTCACTAATACTCTATTATTAGTGACGATTTGAAAAATTCGTCACTAATAAGTATTAGTAACGGTAGGTATAGCGACTAATTGAAAACCATCACTAATAACTTTATTTTTTGTAGTCACTAATACTAGTAGTGACGATTTTGTGAGTATTAGTGACGGTTTAAAACCGTCACTAATAACCTTATTTTTTGTAGTGCATGCACATTTTGGTAAGTTCCCAAACCCTACAAAGCTGTTTTTAATTTAAATATTTTTTTTACTTTTAATATACTAGCCAAGTAACAACTGTTTAACATTGTAATTGTATTACCTATATATGTAGGAGGAGTTTGATTTGGACATCCTCGAGGATGACCATGTGAGGAGGGCGGTCGACGCCCAATTGTGTAATAAATTTAAGAGCTATCACTCGAAAATGTGTGAGCATTTTCGAGCGATGGGAGATGAAGCAGAAGCACGACCATACAATAAGATATCCCAAGAGGATTGGGACGTGGTGTGTCACCATTTCTGCGACCCGCACTATCAGGTGATGTATTTGTATTATAATCACTAATTTTTTACGATGATGTCGCTAATAAGTCGTCATTACATCTTCCTTGTAGGCCATATGTGAAACAAATGCTACGAACCGGAGCAAACTCCCCACGACGCATTGCGGTGGCTCAAGGCTATTCGTAAATCATTGCCAGGTAATTACTATATATAAAATTATCTGACCATTACATGACATAATACTAATGATGTCTTATATGATAATGTAGCGTGATCCCGAGACTGGCACAGAGGAGCCGCTGTCGGATCTGTATTAGAGAACACACCAACGACGATCGAGGGAGTGGTGCGAGGGTGCGTAGGACGGACATGTAAGCGAAGTAAAAGATTTAGTTTTTTAATTTATTCAAAACATCAAAGTTGTAGTCTTACTTATTCCTTTTTATCATTTTTATGATTGAAATTAGGCACGGATGGTCGAGCTGAGGGATGCACCTGTTTTAGAGGGGAGTTAGCACATGATAGGTTTCGAGATCACTACCCAGGTACTTGGGCAACGAGTGGGGGGCAAGGTGAAAGGTCTTGGAAGTGGTTACATCACCCCAACAGCATCATCATCCATGGGTGCGGCGGCTCGTGCAGAGATGGAACGACAGCGTCAAAAGGCCGAGTATGATAAGTAGGAGATGGCTCGACGAATGCAGATGATGGAAATGGAGAACGTGGAATTGAGATCGGAGGTCTCCAGCTTTCGAGCCCAAATGCAAGCCATGATGGATAGGCAAACGCGGTTAGAGGAAAGGATGCGCCAATCTGGACCAAATGATGTGGGTGGCTCCTCTAATTAATTATAAGGTATTAATATCACAAATTGAGTTTCATGTTAAATTATGTTTTTATACTTATATGGGTATAGATCTTACATGATATGAGAGGAGTGAATCAAATGATTTGGAGGCATGTTATTTTTTATATAGTACGACAATGGAAAACCATATTCATGTCTTATGTGGGTGAGATTGACATGAGATGTGTTCTTGTCATGCTCTATTTGGGTCTCACATCGATTTTTTAGGATATGTTTAAGTCATTTAAAAGCTTTTTAACGAGCATATTATCGGATGACTTGAGATAACCATTGTTATTTATATTCTAAATTTAAGATATGGTTACATGTATTACTGTCGTGAATATGCTGCATAATTGCATGCTAATCTAGAATGCCTCCTAAATAGCAGATGCAGTTGATATGTATTGCATGCTAGTAGTGGATATAGGTTCTCGTGTGCCTTCAACTTCTTATAAATGATCTATTTGAACCTATCAGGTGCATGTTTTATGGGAAAACGTCCAATTTACAAATGACATGTTGCTGAAATTGCATTAAAATTTTTCAAAGTTCTAAACAAAAGGTAGGCTTAGTTTAATGTTAAAATATTTTTGAAAGGATGAGTGAAACTTAGGAATTATAATAAATGAGGCAATGTAGACTTAGTTCATTTAGAACAGACATTCATTGATATGTTTTTTGTCCAGTAAGCTTAAAGCATTCATTGCTATGCCGAAATCATTGAAAATATTATATACGCTTGGCTAAGGATTTGAAAATTTGAAAGACACATAAGTTGAATATATACATAACTCACAGGGAGCATCATTTTCATTGCTATTTATATTCTGAATTTAAGATATGGTTACATATATTACTATCGTGAATATGTTACATGATTGCATGCTAATCTAGAATGCCTCCTCCATGGCGGATGCAGTTAATGTGTATTTCATGCTGGTAGTGGATATAGGTTCTCGTGTGTCTTCAAATTCTTATAAATGATCTATTTGAACCTATCAGGTGCAGGTTTTATGGGAAAACGTCCAATTTACAGACGGCATGCTGTCAAACTTGCATTAAAATTTTCCAAAGTCCTAAATAAAAGATAGGCTTAGTTTAATGTTAAAATATTTTTGAAAGGATGAGTCAAACTTTGGAATTATAATAAATGACGCAATGTAGACTTAGTTCATTTAGAATGGACATTCATTGATATGCTTTTGGTATGATAAGCTTAAAGCATTCACTGTCGTGCCGAAATCATTGAAAATATTATATACACTTAGTTGAGGATTTGAAAATTTGAAAAACGCATAAGTTGAATGTATACATAACTCATAGGGAGCATCGTTTTAATTGCTATTTATATTCTGAATTTATGATATGGTTACATGTATTATTGTCGTGAATATGCTACATGATTGCAAGCTAATCTAGAATGCCTCCTGCATGGCGGATGCAATTGATGTGTATTGCACGCTGATAGTGGATATAGGTTCTCGCGTGCCTTCAAATTCTTATAAATGATCTATTTGAACCTATCAAGTGCAGGTTTTATGGGAAAATGTCCAATTTATAGATGGCATGCTTCCGAAATTGTGTTAAAATTTTTCAAAGTCCTAAACAAAAGATAGGCTTAGTTTAATATTAAAATATTTTTCAAAGGATGAGTGAAACTTAGGAATCATAATAAATGACGCAATGTAGACTTAGTTCATTTAGAACAGACATTCATTGATATGTTTTTGGTCCGGTAAGCTTAAAGCATTCATTGCTGTGCTGAAATCATTGAAAATATTATATACACTTGGTTGAGAATTTGAAAATTTGAAAAACGCATAAGGTGAATGTATACATAACTCACAGGGAGCATCATTTTCATAATTATTTGAAAAAGACATAATTAGAGATTCGTGTGGACATATGGGTTACAATGTCACTGTAGAAAAGAACAAAAAAGAGTGAAAAAAAATGGTCCATGCACGAGATCACCGATGAAAGCGCCTAGGGCATATTTTATTTTCCATAATTTTCTCATCTACCAAACAAATGACCAATTTCATGTCCATTTGACTGACATATTTTACTTAGTTCTAATATTTTCTCATCAAGGCTTGAAAAGATACACACTTGCTCATGGCAGTTCATGACCTTTTTCTCCATGAATCTTCCCATTTCCCTCCTCTGCAAACCCCACAATCACTGTTTAGAGTTTTATTTCAAGTAGAGCAATAATGCCTGTCTACGAAACAGTAAAGCATGCTAATTGGACATGTGTCCCCGGCTGGATTTATTCGCTGCATCCCCTTCCCTATGCAATGCTAATACCTCATTGAGTCATTGTGCAAATCCCCCATAAACTAATCTCATGCTGCGTTCCACAGCATGCATTTTACATCTTAAGTTTAGATTTAAATAGACTTTATTAAATTTCAATATAATTTTATGCTCCTCATGTTTCGAGACACTTTAACTTGAATTTATATTAAATTTAAATAAAATGTAATATTATTTGTCCAAATCCATTCAAATGTTTGAAATCTATGCTCTCGAACGCAACATTACATTTTTCATTATTGATATTATTACCGTACAAATTATGTAATATGCATGATGATGAAATCTTTGCCAATTTGTTATATCATATAATTAATTTTCCTGATTATACTTAGCATTAGCTCTCCTCAATTTGGTATATTGAATTTTTTTTAATGACTCTTAATTTGTAGGATTCGCGGCTGTCATAACATCAGCATGATGTCATGCATGCATACATCCACTATTTCTTTATAATTTTTTATTGTTATTTGAATAAATGAAGTTTTTGCATTATAATTTGAATTTGTATTAGTATTTGTATTTGAATTTTGAATATTTTTAAATAATTTTTGTTATTTGAACATATGTTATTTCTTCATTTTAATTGAATTTGTATTTAAATTCAAAATTTTGAATGATTTACGAATTTTGTAGTAATTATGGTTTCAATTTATATACTCGAAAATGTAATTATAGATTTTTATATAATTCATGATTAAATAAAGTTAGTATAAAAGGTTGTTTAATTTTTCTAATTATTAGTGATTGATTCAAATTCGTCACTAATGCCCTACTATTAATGACGAATTTCTAATTCGTGACTAATACTGCTCCTATTAGTGACGAATTTCTGATTCGCCAATAATACCACACTAGTAGTGACGAATTTCTAATTCGTCACTAATACAACACTAATAGTGACGAATTTCTAATTCGTCACTAATACCTACTAGTAGTCACGAATTTCTAATTCGTCAATAATACCATACTAGTAGTGACTAATATCTATGTTGCCACTAATACCTACTAGTTGTCACGAATTTATAATTCGTTAATAATACCCTACTAGTAGTGACAAATTTATAATTCATCACTAATACCCCTACTAGTAGTGACGTATTTATAATTCGTCACTAATACCCCTACTATTAGTGACGAATTTGAATTGAGCCGTTATATACTATATAGTGACGGTGTTAGGGTTGTAGTGACGAAAATTAAATTCGTCAGAAAAAGTTAATAGTAATGGCACATATAGCAACTATTTTAAAACCGTCACTAATACCTTGATTTTTTGTAGTGGAAGACTGACCCGATGTTTGAATTGAGGAAATCATTTTCTACAGCTGATGATCCAACTGTTCAACGCTGAATGCACTACTTGGAGTGGTATTATTGGTCTTTTCGCCTTGTGATTTTTCAGTTGAACTGTCAGTAGTAACCTGATACCCATGATTTCTTTGATATTGTCTCGACTTCCAAACTGCAGGCTTTCCATGAATCTCCCAGCAAGTATCTTTTGAATAACCTGACTTTCGATAGTAATCGCACCATAATCTACCTTTTTGTGATCTTTGCCCAAAGCCAGAGCCCACAGCAGTTTTTGTGATTAGGGCCGAAACTTCAGGCCCACTGTCTTTTTGGGTTAAGGCTGATATTTCAGGCCCACTGTGTCCGTGCGAAGCCTTTAACATCATGTTACAGCGACTCTCCTCACGCCACGCCTCTGTGAAGACCTCTTGAGTCAAAGGCGGGTACGTTGGCCAAGGATCCAACCTCGCACATCGTCTAGGTCGCGGTTGAGGCCTTCCAAGAACTCAAAAACTCTTTCATTCTTGAGTTGCCTCTTGTAGCGTATACTCTCACCATAGCACTCCCACTCTTCATTGACGCTTAGGTCAAGCTCCTAGCATAGAGTGGTTATCTCCATGAAGTAATCGGTGACATCCCTCTCTCCTTGCCATAGCTGCCACAGTCAAGTCTTAATCTCGAAGATCTGGGAGTAGCTTTCAGCATCAGAGTACATCTCGCAAACAGCGTCCCAAATATCCTTCACCGTTGGTAAGAACAAGTAGATCTTGTCGATTGAGGGCTTTATTGAATTTATGAGCCACGTAGTCACCATAGAATTCTCGGACTTCCATTTTTGCAGAGTTGTGATGTCGGTTGTGGCAGGTTCCTTCCTTTTGCTGGTAAGGTATCTTAGCCTTCCTTTGCCTTCAATCACAAGTTTACTGGACTGAGCTCATTCACAGAAACTTTTTCCATTCAATTTCTCTACCAAGAGTGGAAAGGCCGTGTTGTTTAGCCCATGCGAACCCATGATGGAGATGGCTTTAGAATTGTCGTTGAGAGTTTCAGAGGAGCTCGACCCTCTACTATTGATGGCGTCATCTGCCATTGTTAGCTAAGGCTTAGAAACCCTAGCTCTGATACCATGTGAGCATAATTCTATATCATTTATGTACATCCTAATCTTACATTATATAATACAATCAACTATTCTAAACAAGGAAATAATCCCTCTACTAATAATATAAAATCTCCTACATTTACCCACTTTCCTAATTTATTCATTATTCACAAAGATACTTGGGATTTTAACACAAAGCATCTGCCACTTTATTGTCTTCCCTATACAACTGATTTATAGACAAATCTACTCCCTCCAATAAACCAATAAGCTGCTACCAAAAATCCGATAAATACTATAAATGGCATGTACTGGATTTTATCCAATTTACTACAATATTCGAATCGCATTCAATGTCAATATTGGTATGACCCAATTGTTTGCAAAGCTTTATTCCTTCCATCACTACTCTCAATTCAGATTCATTATTAGAACAAAAACTAAAATATTTTGAAAAAAATCAAAAATAAAAGAACTTGTATAGTCTCTAAGGATGCCACCACCACCCGTCAACCTTGGGTTCCCCAAGCTGCTCCCATCCAAATTTAGTTTCAACCTCCCTTGCCTTAGTTTTAGTCATCTCACTCCTTGCATAACTTTATTCTTTTTACTTACAATCTGCACTTCCAGATTCTGCAATATCCAAACATCAGCATCCTTTAAATGAGCCATAATTGTCTTGTTCTTCCTCAAAACCCCCACCCAATTCTTAATGGACAGCCATACATCTGTACTACTCTCCAATTTTCCCTCCATTCTAGTTACACATCTCCTTCTCCACAACCCCCAAACTACTAAACAAGGAATCAAACCCATCAATGTTCCCAATTTGAGAGTATCTGGTAGCCTTATTAAACAACATTTGGACTCTTTCTTTCCAACTTTGGTGCCTAGGGAAAGGTACACCTACCTCCACCGAAACCTTCCTCCATACATCAGCAACAACATCTCCCTTATTCAAAACATGCTCAACATCTTTTGATTGTCTCATCTCACAATAATCACATGCCGAAGCAAGGGATACCCCTACACTTCTCACCTTTTCATCAACGCTTAAGCACTCAAAAGCAGTCTTCCACATATAGATAGTAATTTTCTTTGGTAACCATTTGTTCTAAACCCACTTTGCCCAATCAAATTTGGAGCTCTAACTTTGATGGCATCACATGCCGACTTTATTAAAGCAACCATTCTTTTTCAGGAGCCATAGCAGGATGTTCGAAGATTTTCTAAGTTTTCCAACTCTTTCCATCACTTCTTCCGCTTTATTAAAACCCAGAATCCTTTGCAAATGTTCTACATCCCACATATTATTAATAACCAAATCTTTTAATCTGATATGTGAATGTGTATTATCTAGAAATTATGAAAACAAAGGTTCCGAATCCATAAATTTATCATACCACAATTTTACATATCCTTCTCTAATGTTCCACTTAGATTTACTTAACAGTTCATACATACACTGCATAATTTTTCTCCAAAAACAAGAATCTGATCCATGTGGCTTGCAAAGAGCAATATGTCATCCTTTAATATATTTAGCTTTAAAAAATCTAGACTATAAAGAATTTTGTGTTAAAACTGCCAACCAAACTTCATAAACAACGACCGTTGCACTTCCGAAATGTCCCTTACTCCTATGCCCTCCTCCTTAAATCCCCAGAAAAAAGAGACAAGCATACCTTATATCTTTTTCATCACCAGTTTTGGGGCATTTAGAATAGCTAACAAATGCAGTGACATGCTCGAAAGCACATGTCTCAACAAAACTAGGCAACCTCCTTAAGACAACAATGTACTTTTCCAGCCCTCAATTTTCTTACTGATTTTTTGAATTAAAGGGTCAAAATGACAGCCCTTCAATTTACCATCCAAGATCGGCACTTCCAAATACATAAAAGGAGATTTACCTTCAATAAAACCAGTCTCTTGTAGAATTTCTCCCTTCCCTGAGCACCCAACTTCTTTGAGAAAAAAAAAATAGCTAATTTATCTTTATTCACCCTTTGGCCAATACAGCTTTCATACTCCTTGATCACCTCCATTAACTATCTAATAGATTTTTTACTAGCATTAACAAATATAACAACATCATCCACGTACATTAAATGCAATATAATAGGTGCACCACTCAGATGCGCAAACGGTAAAATTTGCTTCTCAATCATCTATTTTTGAATTAATTTAGAAAGAACTTCATCCATGATGATGAAAATATACAGGGACAATGGATGCCCCTTCCTCAAACCTCTTTTCGACTTGAAGAAACCCCTATAAGTGTCATGCATCATAACAGAAACCCATTGAGTAGAAATACAATTTTGAATCAACTTACAAAACCAATATGGAAAACCAAGAGCTTGGAAAAATAGATCTACAACCTGCCACTCTACTCGATTATACGCTTTGCTCATGTCAAGTATTAGCATAATATTACCTCCTCTCACCCGCCTATGTAATAATTTTGTCATCTCTTGAGCAAGCGTTATATTTTCAAAAATACTCCTCCCTTTCACAAAAGCATCTTGCTCAAAAGATTATATCACCCATCACCAACGATAGCTTGCCAATAAAGATTTTGGAAAAAATTTATAGATTACGTTACAAAGGCTTATCGAGTGAAATTTATCAAAAGATTGAGGATCCATTACATTTAGAATAAGAACAATATAAGAGGAACAAAAATACCGAGACAACATGTCACCTTTGAAGAATACCCTTAGCGCTTCCATCACGTCATTTTTAATAATCTTCTAGCAGGTAATATAGAAAGTAGACCCTAAACTATCCATTCCTGGGCTACTGTCCATTGAAATAGAAGAAATAACAACATGTACCTCCTCCTTAGTTGGTTCTTCCTTTAGTTGCATTATAGAATCCTCATAAACCATCGATTGGATAATGCTGTCTAGATTTAGCCTTTGCATTGAACTATTCTACCCAATAATTGCTCAAAATAATTCACAACCTCATCATGAATCATCTGCATATTTTTCAGCACCGAACCATCAGGAAGCACCATTGAATTCACACAAAAGCTACGCCTTCTTTGCGCAATCACCACATGGAAAAACTTTAAATCTTGGTCACCATCAATTAATCATTTCATCTTTCCTCGCTACGCCAACCTTGTCTCTTCCATTCTATACCATACCTCTAATTTAGTCTTAGAAACAAGCAGCTCTTCATCAACTGATTTTAAGTACTCTATCTACAGTAAATTCTTATATTTTTCCACCCTTTCCTCCAACTCTTGTATGATACCACCATCATGACCAAAAGTCTGTTTATTCCACACCTTAAGCCTTTGTTTTAGCCTTTTCAATTTACCCGCCAATTTACAAAACCCACAATCCGCCACAATATGTTCTCTCAAAGATGTTTCAACTATTATCAAAAAATCCCCATGCGACGTTCATATGTTCTGAAATCTAAAAGGTGTTGGCCCATACCTCTCCATACTGGCACCCAGCTATAATATGATAGGAGAATGATATGAAGTATTTCTTTTCAACAATGATGTCTTAGCTCCACCGTGTTTTACAGAAAAAGCATTATTAACCAGCACCCTGTCAAGTTTCGCCTAACTTCTCATCAATCCTTGATGACCATTACACCAGGAAAATGGACTTCCTTCGAATCTGAGATCCAATAATCCACATCTATTAATACAACCATTGAATTCATCCATAGACGAACCCAAGCGAGGTCGACCTCCCACCCTTTCCTCATCTGACTGAATTACATTAAAATCTCCCATAACAACCCAAGCCACATCAAAACTCAAAATCCCCTAAAGTTGTTCCCATAATTCTCTTCTCTTAATATGATAACATTTAGCATACACCAAGGCAAAAAGCAAAGAGTCTCTATCCTCTGTTAACAAAAATGTCAAACATTGATTTGAAGCACCCATCCAATAAACATGAACATCATCTTTCCAGAACAGTCAAATCTTCCCACCTTCCCCTACATTAGAGCAAAAATTAGTAAATTGCAAATACACTGCCCACCTTTGTATCTTCTCCACATCTTGAAAAGGTTTAGAAAAATCCAAAATCGAAACTTTCTGATCTTTCACAATTTGTTTTAATCTTCTCTTTGACGTGCACAATCCTCTTATATTCCAAAACATAACTTTGTCAATCATAAGTTCAATTTTTGAGGCACTGTCTTAGCCCTCTCAGACTTTCTCACTTGCACATCTTCTTTATTTCTTCCTTATGATATACTCACTGGCACATTACCTGGATCAGAGCAATATTCTTTTTGAGTATCAATGCAAACCTCCATATCTTCCTTAGATAACACATCATAATTATCCCTACACACCACACCCTCCTCTTCCCCCACTCTCTTATCCACTTCCTCCACCAAAAACTCCTCCCCATCCTTATCATTTTCAACTTCTTCCCCCCGCCTTCACCAAAAACTCTGATTTCCTGGGCAGTCCTAGAACAACCACCTAGTTCTATATGTACCCGTAACACCCCTGACTTATGATCTTGAAAACATTCAGCTTTCTCTCCACTATTCTTCTCTACCAAGTTCACTTCATCCACTTTATGTGTAATCACATTACTAACCTCATTCGCAACTTCTTTATTTTTCATATTCATATTCAAAGGACCACTTACATCTTCATTCTTTTTCTACTCCACCCTCTAATCCTGAATCCGCAAAACAAGACCTTCCTCTTCTACTATCACATTTTCTTTTCTACCCACTTCTTTCCAAGCCATCCCATATCTCTCCTTCCTCATACCTACCATTCTTTTATCCTTAGGATTTACTACAAATCGACATACCACATCAGTCTGACCATGCCTACAACATTTATTACAATAGAAACTTCTCTTCTCGTATATTACCCTTTGCCAACTCTACTTTTGTCCTACCACCAATGGAAAACCCTCCACAAAATCTTTCTGCAAATCCACTTCAACACACAATCTTGCACCAGTGGCTCGTGTTCTATATAATGTGGTATTATCCGTACCCAAAAATCTACCAAATCTAGTCGCAAAACTCTGTAAACAATCCAATCTATATAAATGTAAAGACAACTCTGGTAATAAAGTCCACTGTGGTGCGATTGATGGCTCCTTATTGACATCAAAATTCATGGGTTAGTTAAATAGCCGAAATTGGCACCCTGCCACCCATTTTCCTTCTCATGCCCAAGCACGAATGTAGTCCTTTTCATTTACCAAATCCAACAAAACATGATAGTTGTCCATAAAACTTATTATTGGAACTTCAGAAAGACCCCAAGATTGAATAATATGCCTCCGAAAGACATCGATAAACGGCCTTGTAGAAAGAAATTTAAGCACCAACGCAAACTTCAGGTCCTCAACAGCCCTTTCCATCTCCACATCCAAAAAAACAAAACCTAATTCCCGATTAATCAGTTAGGCTTCCTCAAAGGGATTTTGAATTTCGAAAATGGAATTGGCCTCTTCAATGCTTTCGCAAACAATTTGCCACTAGTGAAACCTTCCCCCTCTCAGACCATATCATCCCTCGAACCACTCCTTGCAACCTTGTGAACCATTGTCGGCACCTCCCTTCAACCCTATGGTAACAGCTACCGGAGGAAGCGTGGACATGACTAGCAGCTACCCGTTTTCCATAAAAACCAGCCTTTTGTGGAGAGAGTAAATGGAACCTAAGTTGCGATGGCGACTACAAACTTCTTGGTGCGTGCAGTGTCCCCTAAGCTTCCAATCTCTTGCCGGCGGTTCACAGTAACGAAGACGTCATTGGACTTCGCAGTTACTTGGAATGCTATGTCATCGCCATCACCATGAAACTACGTCGCCGTTGTAGCTTCATCATTGTCGTCACCGTCGTAGGTTCGCAATCTCAGCTTCGTCTTCGCCGACGCTGGTACCCTAACCCTCATTCGTGAATAAACTTGAGAGAAGAGGAAACCAAGAGCTTCTTGGCGGTTCATAGTAACAAATACGTCGTTGGACTTTGCAGTCGCTCGAGGTCGTCGCCGTCATCGTGAAACTATGTCGTTGTCACAGGTTCGTCGTCGCCACTTTGTCGTGGTTGTCGCCATCGCAGGTCGCCGACACAACTTCTTCGTCACCGACACTGGTACCCTAACCCTCCTTTTAAACAAAAGCGACACTTATCTTCACCCTTTTTTCTTCGCTCGGTCAGAACTTGCTTGCATTCGAAACCCTCCTTCGCAAAAGAGAAGAGGAAATTGAGAGCTTTCCGGCAGTTCACAATAACGGAAGACACTATTGGACCGTCGCCATCACCGTGAAACTACGTCGCCATCGTAGCTTCGTCATCACCGATGCTAGTACTCTAACCCTACGCTCGTTGATCACGATTCCATATGAGTGCACATCCAAACACACACACACCAATGAAAAAACACATATCTACACACACACACAACTGCCACTTTTTTTTTCTCCCAATTGAAGCCAAGAAAGGCAACAATTCCAGCAAACATCCGATCCAACATCAGAGCTAAATACAGGAAGTCCCTTTGGTTATATGAGTGTAGCGGTAAAACCGAGGACCTTCAAGGAGCAACAAGAGCCAAGTTGGCAAGGGTTGCTCATTGATCACTAGCTTAGAATAAACTACCTCCTCCCGTCAATGCAGGAATTCTTTAATTGGATCATCGTGATGAATTTTCTTCATCCGATTGCTTCGATCTCCTTAGGAGTAACCTATAGAAATTGTGACAATGGGGGGACAGCCCATAACAAGCCAACAAAAATTATTGAATGTTTGCAATGTACGTGATGCAACTTAGGCATCAAACAATAAAGTGGGCAAAAGATCTTACCTCATCATCCCATCTAACATTGTATTTGCGCTTTCTTTCATCTTTCTCCTCTCTTCTTTTTTCATCCTCCTGTCCAAACCAAATCTATCAGCCAAACACAAATGCATCCACAATAAGTTTCACTACCTAATACACACATAGCTCTTTGAGCTTGCTTCCCCATCTGTTTAACCAAAATTCAAGTTAATTTTTGGCTGGAACTCAATTTAAGTTTTTGGTCGAGGAAATGACAAATTTATGATATGGTATGACGACATGCTTTCAGAGTGCTAGATCCTATATTTCTCCAACCACTTCATGTGGGTTATTGAAGTAAATCAGGAAAAAAATAAGAACCATCTACTTCCCAGGGCAGCTCAGTTACCTCAGTATTAGGTCAGTGCAGCTAAGGGTGCAAATAATAATTACATTAATAACTTTCTTTAGAAAATAAAGGTAACGTTAATAATTGTTAGATAAGAACAACTTAAGAAATATAGTCAGAACCCAATTTGCCTTATTAACTGCTTCAGCAGGTAATTTCAAGTAGAGAACCAAGAGCATAGCTAAAAAGTTTTTTTTTTTTTCTACAAACAAGCTCCTGATTTAACATTTTTGTAGCCAAAGAAGTTTGAGGAAACAAGAAATTACAACACGAAGTTTAAAAAAATGCAAAGGAGAGAAGAAAGAGCAAAGGCTTGGCTGAAAAAAAAAAAAAAAAAATCACCTTCTTTAGTGCTTCAGCAAGTAATTTTTCATCCAGAACCAAATCATCTGCCACATCTGTTTCCCAAGTTGCAAGCCTTTTCTCCGCCACTGCTGTGGGGTTGTCTGTTTTTGTGTTCTCAACGTGAACATATGCAAAAGTAAGGCATTTATTAATATCCAAAAGAAACTCACAATAATACATGCATAACACACTATGAACAAAAAAGTGAAAGTAATGTAAAATGCCAATGGTTAAACCCTTTTGTATATGGTAACTACGAGGTATTCTTTAAGAAAAAAAGCAAAACCTTTCTACAACCATGTTTATACGGTTGAACAAATACAACCATTCTGAAAAAAATAGCAAAACCTAAAGTAAAATGTAGACCAAGAGGAGATGAGGTTCAACCAAATTAAGTTGGCATTTAATATAAAGGAGACGAGCAATGGCACACGGACTGATAGACAGACCTTCCACGGCCTCTTTACCAGCAATATTAGCCTTCATGAGATCTACTGCAGCTTCAGCAGCCTCAATTCCAGCGGCACCTGTGCAGTAGCTGTTCTGAATCATCAGCTTGCAGCACTTGTAGCCCCACTGATGATCTTTCCACCATGAACCCGAACACTAGTGCGATTGTTAATGTAAACATCTTCTTCATACTTGCTTCTTGGAAGAGCTATTTCTTGTAAATAGAAATATTAATTATTAAAAAAAGTTAATTGCCCATAGTATAAGCATGTGAGATACATACATATGTGCACACATGCACATGCACATGCACATGCACATGCACACGCATATATATCGCACACATGAAATGACTCCATAATTTCTGTAAAAGGGCCATGCATTGTGTTGAAGTGGTATAGACTGCTAGGGTCTTCACGTGAGAGGGGGGAAGGAAGAAGAAAGAAGGGATATATTACATCAAATCGTTCAGTAATTTTTTCGTAAAAAGGCTATGCATCATGTTGAAGTGGTTAGGCTGCCAGGGATTTCAGTACACAGGAAGGGAAAAGGAAAAAATCTTCTAGGGAAGGGGTTTGTGCAGCTTTGGTCTCATGTGAAAGAGAGAAAAATATACTGATGCAGTTAGCAGCTGATGATAGAATGCAGGACCATACAAAACCACAAAATAGTCAATTTTTTAGTGTCTGCTAAAATCGCACTTGTCATGATTAAAACCCTGGGTCTGTAAGCCTGCCTCACAGAAATTGGAGATGCACTTCCATTCTGCCCGTAAGCCAAGTTGTTTTACTGTTCAATTCCCAAATTTTACCACAAAATCTCCTTAAGGTACATTTCAGATCTTCAGCAAAAATAGCTCCCAACAGAGTGAGATACTGTTTATAAAAAAATGTTCCAAGAATTTCGATCACCCTCACAAAATAATTCTCATCAAGTTCCTCTCCTTCTTCATCCTTGCTTAGAATCTCATTCATCATCACCTCTTTCCAACATGCCCATTCAGGCACAGAATAACATAGGCCAGCAAGTATGACAAACAATAAAGTCTGATTCCAAAAAAACAGCATTCAATCACCCTTCCCAGCATGACAGGCATAATTCAACCGCGTGAAGCAAACACTATTTTATGCTCAACGAGCTCCATGATTTTGTAAGCTTTAGACTTCATGTTCTAAAACTTAAAGTGATGTTTAAGACAAATTGTGAAACATCCTTATGTAAGTCAATATATAAAAAGGAAAGAGGAAATGAAACTCTGATGTTTAAGACAAATTGTGAAACATGTTGAAGATTAAACTTGAGAACAGTGGGACGGTGGCAGCAAAAATTTGACTGCAGAAGCTTCATCAACCGGCAGCCCACCTCCATTGAAGTTAAGCAAGATTTGGCCACCAACCTTACCAAACCAGCCACAATCGTTGAAGTTTAAATTCCCACCATTATTGATTATTTGGTTTCTGTAATTGCTATAAATAGGTGAGTGTGTGTGCATTGTAAGTGTGGTGTGTTGAGAGTGTAAAGCCAGTGAGAGAAAGAAATGAGAGTTGCTTCCTCTGTGTATTGTTTCTCATTGAAATAAATTGTTCTTGAATTTATCCTCATTGAGTTTCAGTCACAACCAGTGACTGAGTGTTCCTCTCCACCCATCAGTGGTATCAGAGCGTCTAGGTACGTCGGAATTCGCCAAACAGAGGCGAACAGAGGAGAAATCCGATTTTCTCCCAGTTTTGAAGTTGCTCCAAATCCCAAATTGAGCCCGCCATTGTGCAATTAGACTCGAGACGATTCCAACGGTGGAAACTACGTCTCAAACGGACACTAGGAGAGTCTACACGCGCTCCCACGCGCCTCCCACGAAGACAGCGCTCTCCCCACGTGTCGCACGCCCCGACGAAGACTCCGGCAGCCGGTGACACGCGCCTCACGCTCCCGCAGGCGTCTTCTTCGCCCGATTGGCGAGATCCGACCCGGACATCGACCCGCAACCCGGCCCAGCGACCAGGAACCCGGATCCGTGCCCGAGGCTTGACCCGCATCCGACCCGCCTCCCAGCAGCGGACACGCAGCACGCGCAGAGAACGCCACGTGGTGTAACGGGATCATTAACGCCGTTAAACGGCCGTTAAGTTAAACCGGTTAGTTAAAAATTCACCAGAATTGCCTATAGCCGGTTCAGTGATTTTTAGACCGGTTCTTTGCAAACCAAAACCGGTTCCTAAGGTTTTTCAGTCTTCTGAATTTATTGGTGGCATTAGATTTTCCAAAATCAGTCCCCATCTCTCTGTTTTTTATATATTAAATTCGATGGCTAACGGTACTATCCAATCGGTCATTCCAAAATTGACCCGAGAGAATTATGACAACTGGTCGATTCAAATGAGAGCCCTTTTAGGTTCTCAGGATGTCATGGATATTGTTGAAGATGGGTACAGAGAAAGCCCATCAAAAGAAGTCGAAGCAGCTATGCCCGATGCTCAAAGAACGACCTTGCGAGCCGATCGAAAGAAAGATTGCAAGGCAAAATCCATAATCTACCAAGGCCTTGATGAGGCCACGTTTGAAATCATTGCCTCCGCGAAGACATCTAAAGAAGTCTGGGACTCTCTCCATCGAACACACAAAGGTGCAGATAAAGTAAAAAAGATTCGTCTTCAGACATTGCGAGGTGAGTTCGAATATCTCAAAATGAAGTCTACTGAATCCATTGCAGACTACTATACACGAGTAATGGTAGTATCAAATCAAATGAGAAGAAATGGAGAGATTCTCAATGACGAGAGAATTTGTGAAAAAATTTTGCGATCTTTAGATCCAAAATATGATTATATAGCTGTGACCCTAGAAGAAACAAAAGACTTGGAAACAATGTCTGTAGAAGAACTTGTGGGCTCACTCCAAGCCCATGAGCAAAAAGTCAATAGAAGAAGTGATGATAAAGCACTGGAACAAGCTCTCCAAACGAAGTTGTCCCTCACTACAGATAGATACGACAAAGGAGGGACGTCACAACAAGGAAGAGGACGAGACCGAGGATCTCGTGGAAGAAATTCTGGAAATTTTAACTCCAGAGAAGGTGGCAGAGGCAGAAGAGGTCTCACTAGAGGAGGACGAAATCAACAGAGCTATGTCCCACAAGGCAGAGGACAAGGAAGAAGAGGAGGATATAATAATCGCTCGAATGTGGACAAAAGAAACATTCAATGCTACAATTGTCACAAGTATGGACACTATAGCAATGAATGTTGGGGGCGACAACAAGAAAAGGTTAGCGAGGAGGTCAACCTTGCCGAAACTGATTATGCAGATGGAGAGTCGTTGATGCTGATGGCACACAATGCAACTCCTCAGGACCAGAGTGTTTGGTACCTTGATTCTGGAGCCAGCAACCATATGACTAGCAGAAAGAACCTATTCTTTGAACTTGATGAGAAAGTTCAGGGGGAGATATCTTTCGGCGATAATTCTAAAATCCCAGTCCAAGGGAGAGGAGATGTTTTGATCAAACAAAAGTCTGGAGATCATGCTTACATCTCCAACGTCTACTATGTGCCAGCCATGAAGACTAATATACTTAGTCTCGGACAGCTCGTGGAGAGAGGCTGTCGAATTAGCCTCAGTGATAAGCAGATGGTGATAATAGATGCTCGAGGAAAGCTTGTTACTCGAGTTCAAATGGCAAAGAATCGAATGTTTCCGCTCGCCATCCAACATGATACGCCAAGGTGTTTGAGCGCTATCATCAAAGACAAAGACTGGTTATGGCATCTAAGGTATGGGCATCTAAACTTTGAAAGTTTGAAACAATTGGGAAGCAAGAAGATGGTGAAAGGCTTACCAAATATCCATCATCCAAATGTGATATGTGAAAGCTGTATTTTGAGCAAGCAACACAGAAACAGCTTTGGAAAGCAAGCCGACTGGAGATCAACCATGCCGCTCCAGCTAATACACACAGATGTGTGTGGTCCATTAAGACCATTTTCAAATGGATAGAATTGATACTTCCTCACCTTCATCGATGACTACAGCAGGAAGACCTGGGTCTACTTCTTGAAAAGGAAGTCAGAGGTATTCGATAAGTTCAAAGAGTTCAAAACTCTTGTGGAGAAACAGAGTGGCTTCCGCATCAAGTCACTCCGGTCAGACCAAGGAGGAGAGTACAAATACGAAGCTTTCCTGGAATTCCTTAGACAACAAGGAATTCATAAATAGTTCACACCATCATACACTCCCCAGTTGAATGGTGTAGCCGAAAGGAAGAACCGCACAATCCTTAACATGGCTAGAAGCATGTTAAAGGATAAAAATGTGCCCAAGAGTTTTTGGGCAGAAGCAGTGTTATGTGCAGTCTATCTGCTCAATAGGTGTCCGACGAAGAGTCTTCATACAAAGACACCATATGAAGCCTGGAGTACTCACAAGCCCAGTGTGAGTCATCTTAGGGTGTTTGGCTCCATAGCCTACGCCAAGATCCCATGAAGCAAGAAGGACAAAGCTGGATGATAAAGGAGAGAAGTGTATCCTTGTAGGATACGGTGACAGCACCATGGGATATCGACTTTACAATCCCATCAACAAGAAAGTCTTTCACAGTCAGGATGTCATCTTTGAAGAAAATGAAACCTGGAAATGGGACCAGGCTGAATGTTCCAAAGATGCGGAATTGACACTTGAAGGAGAAAAACCTACACAGACAAGAGAAGTGGCTATCGAGCCACAAATTCCTGAGCTGCAGACACCTCCACATGGTTCACCACAGACAAATGAAGCTCCATCACCAATAGAGCGTGAAATCTCAGACATGAGACCTAGCGGAGCTGGAAATCTAGCCGACCTGTATGAAACTACAGAACCAATTGAAGAGTGTGTTACTCTTTACTGTCTATTGTTAACCAGCGACCCGGTTAGCTTTAAGGAAGCTAACGAAGAAGACAAATGGAGAAAAGCGATGGATGAGGAGATTCAATCCATCGAGAAGAACAAAACTTGGGAGTTGACAAATCTCCCGAAGGGCCGCAAAACCATTGGTGTGAAATGGGTCTACAAGACCAAAAAGAATGCTCAAGGAGAAGTTCAGAGATATAAAGCAAGACTTGTCGCCAAAGGCTACAAACAAAAAGAAGGGATTGATTATAGAGAAATCTTTGCCCCAGTTGCTAGACTTGAAACCATCAGATTACTTATTTCACTTTCAGCACAAAATGGATAGAAGATTTACCAGCTGGACGTGAAATCAGCTTTTCTGAACGGTTTTCTGGAAGAAGAGATTTATATCGATCAACCACCTGGATATGTAAAGAAGGGCAAAGAAGATAGAGTGTACAAGTTGAAGAAAGCACTCTATGGCTTGAAGCAGGCACCTCGTGCGTGGAACATGAGGATTGACGACTACTTCCAGAAGAATGGATTTGAGAAGTGTCCCTACGAGCATGCGCTATACATAAAGATGGAGACAGATGGAAGCATGCTGATAGCTTGCCTATATGTTGATGATTTGATCTTCACCGGCAACAATCCAGAGATGTTTGCCATTTTCAAGAGGAGCATGGTCAAAGAATTTGAAATGACGGATATTGGCCAGATGGCTCACTTCCTTGGCATAGAAGTCGTGCAAAGCGAGAAAGGAATTTTCATCTCCCAGAGCCACTATGCAAAAGAAGTATTGAAGAAGTTTGGGATGGACAAATGCAACCCAGTGACAACTCCAGTTGAAATAGGATTGGAGTTGAGCAAGAATGAGCAAGGAGATGTTGACCCCACATATTTTAAGAGTCTGGTTGGAAGCTTGAGGTATTTGACATGTACCAGACCAGATATACTCTATGGAGTGGGACTTGTTAGCAGGTACATGGAGACTCCTGACCAGTCCCACCTGAATGCAGCGAAAAGGATACTCCGATATGTCAAAGGTACCATCACCGATGGTATGTTTTATTCATCAAGAGGTGCTTACAAACTTATCGGCTATTCAGATAGCGATTGGGGAAGAGATCTTGATGAAATAAAAAGTACGACGGGATTCACATTTTTTATGGGAGATACATCGTTTACATGGTCTTCGAAGAAGCAACCCATCGTAACGCTATCATCATGTGAAGCTGAGTATGTTGCTGCCAGCTCAGCTGTTTGTCATGGTATATGGATTAGGAATGTAATGAAGTATCTGGGATTTCTTCAAGATAACCCCACAAAAGTCTACATCGACAATCGATCAGCGATTGCCCTTGCGAAAAATCCAGTTTATCATGAAAGAAGCAAACATATTGATACTCGGTATCATTTTATCAGGGAGCATGTCAAAAATAAAGAAGTGGAATTGATATCTTGCAGAACGTATGATCAGATTGCTGACATTTTCACAAAGCCACTCAGGCATGATATTTTTGCAAGACTGAAGACAATGCTCGGAATGATAAAGTTAGGAGAGTCAAGTTTAAGGGGGGATGTTGAAGATTAAACTTGAGAACAGTGGGACGGTGGTAGCAAAAATTTGACTGCAGAAGCTTCATCAACCGGCAGCCCACCTCCATTGAAGTTAATCAAGATTTGGCCACCAACCTTACCAAACCAGCCACAATCGTTGAAGTTTAAATTCCCACCATTATTGATTATTTGGTTTCTGTAATTGCTATAAATAGGTGAGTGTGTGAGCATTGTAAGTGTGATGTGTTGAGAGTGTAAAGCCAGTGAGAGAGAGAAATGAGAGTTGCTTCCTCTGTGTATTGTTTCTGATTGAAATAAATTGTTCTTGAATTTATCCTCATTGAGTTTCAGTCACAACCAGTGACTGAGTGTTCCTCTCCACCCATCAAAACATCCTTATGTAAGCCAATATATAAAAAGGAAAGAGGAAATGAAACTTAGTGTAACATTTCAGAAACAATTTATGCAACATTATTCTGTAAACTACCAACTGCCTTTACAAATTACAACTCTAAATGCCTATTATCTAACATAGCCAATTTATGCCAGAAATAAATCCCACCAGCTCCAAAATAAAAAATACAAAAAGATGAAAATAAAAATCTGCCTCATTCTTTTGAACAAGGAAACACAAGAAAAAGAGCAACATAAGGATTCAGTAGTGGGAGTCCGAAGGGTGAAAATATAGTAAAATTTGAAGATAAAATGGTCAAAGAAGGTGATTGAACAATAAGGGATAAAGTAGATGTGAATACTTTGTGGAAGTTAACTCTATTCATAAGATATTGAAAGAGATTTTAAGTGAATCCAAAGGAAGAGTCTCGGATAGCAAAGAAAGCTAGTGATTGGATCAAGATGTCCAAAAAACAGTAAAGACAAAAAGAATATGATATAAAACATGACAAAAGTGTATAAAAATAGAAAATTTTTAAAATTATAAGAGACAAGAAAAGAAGCAAAAAGGTCATTAGTGAAGCTAAACATAAAACTTATGACAATCTATATGCTAAACTAGACACAAGAACAGGAAAGAGACATACAAATTAGCTAGAGCTAGAGAAAGAAAGTGCAAAGATTCAAGGAATGTAAAATGCATAAAGGATAGGAATGATAATGTATTGGTATATGAAAAAGATATAACAACGAGGTGACAAAGACACTTTTTAAGTTGTTTAATAAAAACCAAACTGAAAGCTCCAACTTAGAAGTGACGAATGAGGAAAGACAAAAAAATCTTAGATTATTCACAAAATTAGAGTTACTGAAGTTAAGATAGCTTTAAAAATAAGAAAAGTGGGAAATCTATAGGACTAGATGACATTCCAATTGAAGTTTGAAAATGTCTAGGGGATAAAGGGAGTCTATGGTTAACTAATCTATTCAACACTTTTATGAAATTGAAAAAATGTCGGAGGAATGGAGGAAAAGTGTGTTAATACCTATGTACAAAAACAAAAGTGACAAATTGCGGAATTAAACTAGTCATACACTAAAACTGTGGGAAAAAGTAATTGACCAAAGAATAAGAATAGACAAGAAATTATTTACATACTAAAACAATTATTGGAAAAGTTTAGAGAGATTAAGAGGGACTTGCTTATTTTTTTTTATTGACTTAGAGAAAGCATCTGATAGAGTACCTACGAAGTTCTTTGATGGGTTTTAGAAAACGTCTACAGTAAATATATTAATGTCATTAAGGATATGCACAATAGAGTAACAATTAGCATGCAAAAGTAGAGTAGAGAAATCCCAATCACAAAAGGTGTACATCAAGACTTTGCTTTAAGCCCCTATCCATCTGCTTTAGAGATTAATGAACTTATTGAGAATATCCAAAACGAGATCCTTTGGTCAATGTTGTTTGAAGATGATATTATTTTGATTGATGAAAGTAAGAGTGGGGAAGAATCTAAGTTAGAACTTTAGAGATAACAACTTAAAAATCTAGAGGTTTTAGGATAAGAAGAAATAAAATAGAATATATGAAATGTAACTTTGGCCAGGTAAGGAGGAATATTGAAGACAAGATTAAACTTGATAATTCAGAAATCAACAACACTAGCAGATTTTGATACCTCATTACCTTTGATGTATTAGTTAGAACTTTGGGCAACAACTTTAGGGTTTGGAGAATTTGGGATAAGTAGAAATAAGTTATAATATATTAAATGTAAGCCAAGTGTGGAGGAATATTAAAGACGAGACTAAACTTGATAATTAAGGAATCAACGGCAATAATAGATTTTGATGCCTTGGATCTATTATGCAAGCCAAGGGAGAAATTAAAGAGGATATAGTACATAGAGTCAAAGCAGGCTGTATAAAATGAAGGAGTGCATTAAGGTGTTTTGTGATCATAGAATACTATTAAATAAAAAGAAAGTTCTATAACACAGCTATAAGACATGTCATGCTTTATGAATCAGAATGTTAGGCAACTAAAAAACAAAACACTCAAAAGGTAAACATGGCCAAAATCCGCATGATAATGTGGATGAGTGGTATAATATTAAAAGGATAAATTAGGGAGTGAACATATTTGCAATAAGGCGTAGACTGACAACTTAGATTGTTTGTGTATTTGAAAGGTATGAAATTAGTGCAATAGTGAGCGAGCTAGTCATTGTAAATGGTACAAGAAGAGAAGGGATATACCTAAAATAACTTGGAATGAGGTAGTGAGTAAGGATTTAATAACTCTTAAGTTAGTCAGAGAAAATGCTCTTGATCGAGTGAATTAGAGGAAAAGAACTCAAATAACAAACCCCACATAATAGGACTTTAGGCTTGTTATTGTCGTCATTGTTGTGTTCTTTTGAACCTCAGAGACCCATTAGTATTTGCTGTAAGATGCTTCCAAACAATGACTAAAAACTAGTTCCATAATCCATCCTACATTACTTACCTTTGTAAGTTCACCAGCTAAATCTATTATCCTTCAAAACCCTCTCCACAACCATCACAACCTATAAGATAGCATGTCAACAATTACAAAGGAACCTTACCAACATACCTAAAGTTTAACCCTTCAAAGAACTTCTAGATCAATTACCCAAAAATGCAAATGCATCATCTTTCATACTAATTATATTCCTCCTCTACATCCAAAAATCCCTTCCTTGAATTCAATGTGAAACCCTTCCACATCAGTCAAACAAGCTAGTGACATATTTTTCCTACCACCCAACTTCAAGGGAAAAGATTAAGGGCTCATTTAGTTGTGAAAAACAATTTTTATTTTCTATTTTAATTTTCAAAAGAATTACAAAAAGAGTTTGTTAATTTTTAAATTTGTCATTGTATGAAATAAATGAACAATAATAAACAATTTTGACACTATTTGCTTGTGAAAATAGTCTTATTTTTCAAAAATTACAAATATCTTGTTTTCCAATATTTAGAAAAGTTGGGAAACATCTTTTCATAATTTTACTAGATTTCTAACTTTTACTTTACTTAAAAGAGTATGGAATTTAAATCTTGGACTTGAATTTGTGTGGATTATGCATAGAGTTTCTTTTGAATCCATACAAATCCTTCCCCAAAATTCATGATTCCAAATATTATATTATATTAATTTTGAAAATTGTAAAACAAGTTTTCTTTGTTGTGATTAGTTAGAAATCTAGATAAAAATTACTTTGATCATTTAAAAAAACTTTCTATTTAAAAACTTTCTTATATTACCAAATCTAGGGATTGAAAGCCACTCACCCATTGACGCATTCCTGGTAATTAACTAGCGTAATGCATCAAAGGGGAATCGAACCCGTGACCTTGGGGTCTCCAAAGTCACGGATTCGCTCTTATCACTGGAGCTGGCCTGACTCGACAACTTTATGTCCTTATTGTTGTCAAGAAAAAGCATAAAAGTGGACTCGCACTCATATGAAACCAACAAGACACATGGAGGTTGGATTCATAAAATTGTGATTTTTTTTTTCCTTGTCTGCTTTTCTGCACACATGAAGAAAATGAATGGACACTTGCTAGTAATATTCATTCTCACTATAGATGAAATTGTTGACTTCCTTATGGTCGGCATGAAGCTGAAGCTGCAGTAAACCATCACGTGAAAAACCAGCTAGCGTCGATGTACTAATTCCCCTAAACATCCACACCGACAAAGACCCACTTGTGTCTTCTCTTCTCTTCTTGTCAACATACTCTGTTTTTGCTGGAAGAAAATATACATATGCTTTTGGCATTTTGCTGCTTTCTAGGTTAAAAGTTCAGACCCCGGCCATCTCTGCCTCAACACACTTTCTCACATTTTCAACATTTTGCTTCACAAAGCTCATGATGCATAGTGCATTAAGGTACATGAATCAAGGACTAAAGGGAAGAAAAGAAAGAAGTTAAATAAATTTATTTTTGTTATTATATTTGCTTTCTATATCAAATAATATAAAAAACAAAAATTCATTTTAATATGATTAAAAAAACTTTGTTGTTAATGATTTGTCAAATTAAAATTTAATTCATTAATTTGCTGTATATTTTTTCTCTTTTTTTTTTTTATAAATAAATATGAAAAAATAAATTCTTTTATTTTTTATATTTTTCTAAGTTCTAAAAATCTACATCGATAATCAAAATTAAATCCAATAAACTCTAGGATGACACATATTCCCAGCTTATTTCAAATGATTTTCCCCCTTTTCTAAGAAAAATCTGATATAATTAAAAGTGAAGCAAACACATTTTGAATTCTCTTAGCTTGCCACGCACCTTTTTTTTTTTTTTTCTTTCTTTCTTTCCTTTAATCGTTTTTTTTTTCTTTTTTTCTATCTTTATAAAAAGTCTGATTTATATGTGAACTTTTTCACATTTCATTCATACTAGCTTCATTTGTTTTTTTTTTTTTTCATTTCATATATTGTCCTTTTCACCGCTTAGCGCATATATGTTTCTAGTAACTTTTATATATGAGTTCATGTTGTGAAAAATGAATTGCACAGCGGAATAAATTAATCTTACAAGGCAACACTCAACGGTGGAATATACAGAAAACACAATCACGCAGATTATAATGAAAGTAATAACAATAACATAAAGAATTACGTGGTTCGGTAATGCCTACATCCACAGGAGCAATCGGCAATATTTTTCTTGCTATCTTGTGTCCAAAGACACGAAGATTATAGAGTTACAACATATACAACATATATATAACCTTCTCGTAAGTTTCCCCCCCGAAACCCAACATATCCAACATCCCAAAATTCAAAATTTCAAAATCAACGTCCCAAAATTCAAGATATCAAATATCTTGTGTCTTCCCTTCTCTTCTTGACAACATACTTTGTTTTTGCTGGAATATATATATATATATATAAATATATATTTGTGTGCGCGCGCGCGTGCGTGTGTGCACGCCCGCCTTTGGCATTTTGCTGCTTTCTGGGCATTTTTAGGTTAAAAGTCAAGACCCCAGCCACCTCTACCTCAACACACTTTCTCACATTTTCAACATTTTGCTTCACAAAGCTCATGATGCATAGTGCATTAAGGTACATGAATCAAGGACTAAAGGGAAGAAAAGAAAGAAGTTAAATAAATTTATTTTTGTTATTATATTTGCTTTTTATATCAAATAATATAAAAAATAAAAATTTATTTTAATATGATTAAAAAAATCTGTTGTTAATGATTTGTCAAGTTAAAACTTAATTCATTAATTTGCCGCAATATTTTTTCTCTTTTTTTTATACAAATTAATGTGAAAAAATAAATTCTTTTATTTTTTATTTTTTATATTTTTCTAAGTTCTAAAAATCTACATCGATAATCAAAATTAAATCCTATAAACTCTAGGATGACACATATTCCTAGCTTTTTTCAAATGATTTTCCCCCTTTTCTAAGAACTATCTGATATAATTAAAAGTGAAGCAAACACATTTTGTGCTAAGGATTCTGTTGAAACTATCTCCAAGGATCTCAAAACTGATCATAACAGCAACTTAAATTCAAATAATGAAAATATATCAACAACCTCTTAAATTCAAATAATGAAGATATCTCAACAATCTTTTATATTTAAATATTCTGTTGTAATCTAGTATATCTACTCGCAATCTCTTGTAACAAACTCATCTATTTACATTCTACATATAGCAATGTAAACTCCTACAATATGTGAGGAGATAATATACCAACTTTTGTGTATTCAAACTTGATATCAGAGCCACCAAGACTTACGTCTCTCTTCTGTTCCAATGGACAACCCTGTATCCTCACCACCATTTTCTACTGAAACCCACCCACAGCTATCCCCAAATTCCTCCTTTATTCCTATCACTAGCCTCACGAATATTCATCATCTGCTCACCATCATATTAACCCACGAAAATTTCCTCCTCTGGCGTGCTCAAGTCACTCCCTCTCTACGTGGCCAACATGTCTATGGCTTTGTTGATGGCACCAATCCTCCTTCCCCTTTCCACCATACCCAATCCAACATCTACCTCAACTTCCATTGTCACCATTCCAAATCCAGCATTCAAGCTACGGAGCCAGCAAGACCGGATCATTCTTATTGACCTTATTGGTCATACTCGGTTTTGATTATGAAAAATACTCATTGTATCTAATGAGTGTCTGAGGTTTTGTGTAGGAACTAAAATTGTTAAAGATCGAGATGTGCACAAAGAGGAACTAAAGCTAAAGACCCAATACATATTGTATTTCATGTTGTAATATGATTCATTTATATGCAAAGGGTGTGTAATAGTAATTAGGATATTTGGTTTCTAATAAGCACACACAACACATGCATGGTTTATTATGTAAGTTCAAACCAAATACGAACTAACAGTGACCGTAGAATGACCTTAGGGCGACCGACACCGGACTTTTTCGGTGTATTCAAAATTGGACCCCAAGTGACCTTAGGACACTCACCTTTGCACTTGCATGTATTAGGAACTTAAATAGGGTCAATGTGTATTGAAACGGGACCGAAATGCACACTTTGTGCACTTTCGATCAACCGGCCAAGGCAGTTCATTCTGTCTCAGTCGATTGAAAACAGGCCTAGGTGAATAGTTGACCAAGGCCTTGGTCGAGCGAACCAGTGTAGATCAAAACTCTTAGTCGACTGAAACCCCCTGTGGTCAACAAATTGACCATCTGGTCGATCGAGCCAAAAATGAATACCAACTACCTGATTGACCGAGGGTCCTCGAGAAAAATCCCAACAGTCTGGTCGACCGAATTAGCTAGTTCAAAATGGTCCGATCGACCGAACCTTTGAGTAATGGGAAATCGCTCACTTTTGGTTGACCGAGCCTTCAGTTCAAAAACATCCTGGTCGACCAAACCATATGAGATCTGGTTGACTGAAATTGTTCTGGTCGACCGGACCTCTCGGGTTGTCCTAATTTGTACCACAATTAAACATTTTTTAAATAGGGTTAAAATATTGGAAATGTCATTAAACTTTTCTAATAATTTCTAATAGGTCTCCAACGGTCAAAAATCATAGGGTATCTATATATACCCCTTCATTTGGAAAATTAGGCATCTGATTAGAAAATAAAAAGCAAAAATTTTCTCTTAAGCAAAAACACTCTCTTCTACTCCTACTGCCCATATTACCACTCATACAACTCTAGCTTACCTTCTTATAGTTCCAAAAACCTTTGTAAGTGTGTTAAGTGTATATACAAAAAGGTTTGCTCTCATTCTTTGATTGTTTGAATCGATTTTCTCGAGAGCATTACCTAAGCATTACCTGAGTATCTTAGGGGGCTTTTCTCATAAGCCTATCCTAAGAAGACCTTGCTAAGCCTCTGGGTATTGCATTCGTATTGCAATATCTTGGGAAGTTTGTATTTGTTTTTGGCTTGCAAAAATATTTCCTAATTTACTCAAATATCTTGTGGAATCTATATTGATATATTTGTGAAAGGATATTTGTGTTTGTTATATTAATCTTTGTGGCAATATTTACTCAAGTATATATCATTTGCTGAATACAAAGATTGCTTAGCTTTTGCAAACCAAGCATATACACTAGTTGAAGTGATTGACATATTCTGCTACTTGGAATATTTGAAACTTGCATGATATCTTTATTTGAGCATCTTGATTGAGAACATATTAAAATACAAAGATTGCTTGTTGACACTCTCATGTACGCATTACACTAATAGAAAATACCTTTGAGAGTTGAACTATTTAGACCACATTGAGCTTACATATTAAATCATCTGTGGTGTTTGTGAGTGCGCACATTTGGGTACAAATCTGTTTTACGTTAAAGCACTTTTATATTATACCATTTAATTGTAAATCTGAGTGATTCCAGGCGTGGCTTGAGGGGGCGATAATCCAACCCGATAAGGATTGGTGTAAAGGTTGAGGTCAGCCCTGTGCTAATTGACCTAGTTTGTATAGGTGCCGCTCCACCCGTTTAAGTGAGCAAGTTATTGTGATAATCCTTGTGCTAGTTAACCAAGGTGGGGACGTAGGCAGTTGGCTGAACCTCGATAACATATCTGCGTGTCACCCTCTCCTTACTGCTCTCTGGTACTTGTGTCATTGATTAAACTGCTTTATTTAATTTCTGATATATTTATATTACTTACGCTAGATTGACCATAGGATTGTGAACATACTACTGTTAGGAGTAATACCTATGGGTTAAATTTTAAAAATACCAATTCACCCCCCCTCTTGGGATCACGGTAAAGCTAACAATTGTCAGTACCCTCATATCTTCCCTATTTGAAAATATTCTCTCGCATGTCATGGGCTACACCACTTCCCGTGATCTCTGGCTCTCTTTTGAAAGAATGTTTGTCTCTTAATCTCAAGCTAGTATCGCTCGCACTCATTATCAACTTGCCACCATGAAGAAAGGATCCTCTACCATATCTGAGTACTTTCAAAAAATGAAAGTTCTCATCGATACTCTTGTTGTTGCCAAATAGCCTTTAAATAATTATGAAACTGTCTCGTATTTTCTTGTAGGTTTGGGGATTGAATGTGATCCCTTTGTCACATTCGTGACAACTCATGTGGATCTTCTACCTCTTAATGAATTGTATGAACATCTTCTAGCGCATGAACAATGCATTGAGCAACATTAGATTCCCACCGATCTTGCCATGTCCTCTACCAATATGGCCTCTCGTAATCATCCAAATCAAGGCAAGAATCAGTGGCCCATCTATAACAACTCTGGTGGTCGACATAACTATGGTGGACGTGGTCAATGTGGTCACAGTAGGGGTCGTCATTCCCCATCAACGGGTACCTTTTCCAATGGCCATCACCCTACACGCAAGGTCTGCAACAAGATGGGTCACATTGCTCTTAACTATCACTACATGTTTGATCATGCTATTAAGCAAGCCCCATCTCAGTCACATCAAGCATATTATACTTCTCAACCAAACGCACCTGAGGAAAATTGGTATCCCGATACCGGCGTAACCCATCATCTGACCAGTGATCTCTCCAATCTCAATTTGTCTGCAGAACCTTACAATGGCCACAATTAGATGCATGTTGGTGATGGCTCAGGTTTGTCTATTGATCACATCGGCTCCTCTATTCTTTGCACTTCCGCTTGTTCCTTTGTTTTAAATCATCTCCTTCATGTTTCTCACATTACAATATATCTTCTTTCAGTGAGTAAATTTGCTTGTGATAATTTCATCTTTTTTGAATTTCATGCTTCTCACTTTGTAATTAGGATTGCAGCACAAAGAAAATAATCCTTCAAGGGCGCCTTAAGAATAGTCTGTATCAGCTTCCTTCCGAACCAATAAAACAAGCACTTGTTAGTGAACGCACAACAAATGTCAACTAGCATCGTTGCTTAGGGCATCCCACTTTTCAAACTGTTCGGCGTGTCATCTCCAAGTTTCAGTTTCCAGTCTTTTCCAATAAAATTGCTATTCCATGCTCTGCGTGTTTGCAAGCTAAAAGCCATCAGTTACCATTTTCTTCTTCTACGCATGTCTTCTCATCTCCTTTAGAGTTAATATTTAGTGATGTCTGGGGTCCATCACCAATTGTTTCACATCTTGGAAATAAATTATGTTTCTTTTATTGATGCATTTTCTCGATTTACTTGGCTATATCCAGATCAATGCAAATCTGACGTTTATCCCACATTTCTAACCATCCAAGCACTTGTTGAAAGAAAATTTGATACTAAAATAAAGTGCTTCTAGTCCGACTGGGTGGTGAGTATCGATCCCTCCATACTCATCTCCAAACTCAAGGCATTCATCACCGTTTGTCATGCCCACATACTCATGCCCAAAATGGATGTGCTGAGCGAAAACATAGACATGTCATTGAAACATCACTTGCTCTTCTCACCGATAGCTCCTCACCACTGAATTTTTGGGATGAAGCTTGTCAAATTGCATGTTTTCTTATAAATTGCATGCCTACTGTTGTGCTTAATAATTTACCACCTTATGAAAAATTATACAAGTGCAGCTCAGATTATAATCTTCTCAAAATTTTTGGGTGTACATGCTATCCACATCTTCGACCTTACAATAGCAATAAATTGTAGCCTTGTTCCTCTCCATGTGTATTTATCGGATATAGTATGCATCATAAGGATTACAAATGTTTAAATCCTAACACCAATGGAATTTACATCTCTCGCAATGTTATCTTCGATGAATCCTCTTTTTCGATTTCTTCTCCCATTTGCAGGTCCATGTCTTAACCTTTACCACCAACTCATGCTATTTTTCCATTACCATTACTTGCTTCACTGACGAGCTCAGATGTGATTAATTCACAAGCTGCTTCATCACCTACAATGGCATCACCTGAGTCACCTACAACTTTGTCCCCTACTCCTCCTGTCACTGAGATACCTCCAGCACTAGCGCCTACACGAACTCACTTAATGGTTACTCGGTCTCAAGCCAACATGTTTAGACCTTAGCAACATACAGATGGCATAATTCGGTACCCCATTCCCCGAGCATTACTTGCTAAAACAACTGCAACAATTGAACCAACCTGCCTCACTAATGTAGTCAAAATACTAGAGTGGCGAGCTACAATGCAAGAAGAATTTAATGCTCTTCTTCAAAACAATACCTGGTCCCTTATTCCATCTCATGTGGCTAAAAATGTAGTAGGATGCAAATGGGTATTCAAACTAAAAAGACGATCTGATGGATCTCTTAAGCACTACAAAGTGCGGTTATTGGCTAAAGGATTTCATCAATTAGCTGGCTTATATTATGGAGAAACATACAGTCCTGTGGTTAAGCCAACCACTATACAAATTGTTCACTCACTAGCTTACTCCACAGGTTGGGTCATGCGCCAAATTGGTATTGAAAATGCATTTCTTCACAGGAAACTCTCTGAGGAGGTATATATGACTTAACCAGCTAGTTTCTCACATCCATTATAACCATCTCATGTTTGTCACCTCAACAAAGCGATTTATTGCCTCAAACAAGCCCGAGGGCTTGATTTTCCCGATTGAGCTCTTATTTAATTCAACTATATTTTCATGCATCCAAAGCTAATTCCTCCCTATTTATTTTTCATTCCGGATCCACGACACTTTTTTTTTCTCATTTATGTTAATGATGTCATCATCGCCTCTTTGATTCCATCTGCCATTGATTAGCTTCTTGCACTTTTGAGGAAAGATTTTGCTGTTAAAGATCCCAGCAATCTCAACTTCTTTCTTGATGTTGAGGTGCAACGACTACCAGAGGGCCTTCTTTTATCTCAACAACGGTATATCCTTGATTTATTAAAGGCCACGAAAATGCTTGAGGCTAAGCTAATCTCATCCCCTATGGCATCGGCTCACTCCCTATCAGCACATGACAGTGATCCCTTTCCTGATACAACTCTTTTTCAAAGCACTATTGGGTCATTACAATATTTATCACTCATTCGTCCCGAATTGGCATTTGATGTTAACCGTATGTGCAAATTTATGCATCGTCCAACTAAGCTACATTGGTAGGTCGTGAAGTGCATACTTCGATATCTCAAGCATACATTATCTGATGGACTTATTATCACTAAGTCATCCACTCAACACCTTGAAGCATTTTCTGATGCGGATTGGCCAGGTTATCCTGATGATCGTCGTTCCACAGGTGCGTATTGTATTTTTCTTGGCAAGAACTTAATTTCCTAGAGTTCTTGCAAACATCCAATAGTGTCCCAGTCAAGCACTGAGGCAGAATACAAGGCTCTCGCCAACACTGCTGCCGAATTACAATGGATCCAGTACCTTCTTCATGATCTGCAAGTTACACTTCCACGTGCTCCAACTCTTTTGTGTGACAACATAGGCACAACTTATATGTCAGCCAATCTAGTATTTCATGCCCGCACCAAACATATTGAGATAGATTTTCACTTTATTCGTGACAAAGTTGCTCTTAAAGATTTGATAGTCTCGTTCATCTCCACCCAGGACCAGCTAGCCGATGTTCTAACCAAACCAATAGTATCCTCATGAGTTTAAATACACTATTCCAAGCTCAATGTACGTGCTTCCCCGTTGCACTTGAAGGGGGGTGTTAAGGATTCTTTTAAAACTCTCTCCAAGGATCCCGAAATGGATCACAACAGCAACTTAAGTTCAAATAATGAAGATATCTCAACAACCTCTTAAATTCAAATAATGAAGATATCTCAACAATCTTTTGTATTTAAATATTCTGCTGTAATCTAGTGTATCTACTCACAATCTCTTGTAACAAACTCCTCTATTTACATTATATATATAACAATGTAAACTCCTGCAATATGTGAGGAGATAATATACTAATATTTTTATATTCAAGCTTCTTGAATTCTCATGGCTTGCCACACACCTTCTTTTTCTTTCTTTTTTTTCTTTCCTTTTTTCCTTTAATTGTTTTTTTTTCTATACGTATGAAAATTCTTATTTATATGTGAACTTTTTCACATTTCATTCATACTTGCTTCATTTGGTTAATTTTTTTTTCCATTTCATATATTATCCTTTTCACCGCATAGCGTGTACATGTCACTAGTAACTTTTATATATGAGTTCATGTTGTGAAAAATGAATTGCATAGCAAAATCAATTGATCTTACAAGGCAACACTCAACGGTGAAATATACAGAAAACATAATCACGCAGATTATAACGAAAGTAATCACAATAACACAAGGAATTACGTGGTTCGGCAATGCCTACATCCACGGGAGCAATTGACAGTATTTTTCTTGCTATCTTGTATCCAAAGACATGAAGATTATAGAGTTGCAACATATACAACATATATATAACCTTATTGGAAGTTTTCCCCCGAAACCTAACCTATCCAATGTCCCAAAATTTAAAATTTGAAAATCAATGCTAGTAACCCGAGCCCATCGATGGTTTCAGACATAGCATTGATGGTTTAATATCGAAAGCAAACAGTCACAGAAACGGACTCAAAACCATAACTATTTTACTTCACTAGGGCAAACCATTGACAGTTAGAGGGAAATCGTTAACGGTTTCCTCCTATAGACCAGCATTATGTTTTCCACCATATTTTCTCATTGTACATGCATTCTATTCGATATATGAGCCATATATCACAACAATCTCCACCTTGGCGAATATACGCCCTTTAAGAGAAAATCAAAAATATAAACCCGCTGCTCCACTTGAGACAAAAATTTGTGTTGGTTGGGACCACCTCTCGTCTAGCAACTAGAGACAAAAACCAAGTCCAAGTAATGCTTCAACTTATCCATGGTAGCTTTGGATTTTTCCATGAACCCCAATTCATTTGTAGATGTTACAATTAGAGACTGTACCATGGACTTTCAACAAATAGGTCATGCTACAATAGTAAACACAAACTCTGCTATAAACCTTTTGTCATCAAAGCCCACTGCATAGTCTGCATATAAAAATCTCACAACTAATGGATCATTATGTTGCTTGCCGAAACACCTTATTGCACCAACATATGAGACCTTCTACATATGTAGTAACCGGGAAAAAAATAAAATTTTTAAAAATAATAATAATAATAATAAAATAATAAAATAAAATAAATTAATTAAATTAACAAGTAAAATGAATAGTATGATAAGGAAAATATACATATATATATATATATATTGAAACATATATATATATATATATATATGTGTGTGTGTGTGTGTGTGTGTGTGTGTGTATAAAGTTGCATAAGCTTCTCCAGTAAGCTTTACTTCAACTAGTAATTAATTAGGATATTAATATATATATATATATATATATATATATATATATATATATATATAACACTACAAGCTTCTTCAGGAAGCTTTGAAAGCCAAAATCCAATTTGAATTGGATTCCTGCCAGTGCTCTCTCTCTCTCTCTCTCTCTCTCTCTCTCTCTCTCTCTCTTCGATTTCGAGCCAGTTTTACGCCGGATCAATAAACCGAAGCCACCACGACGCTCCAGGTGAAGTTCTCTGCAAATTTGCCGGAGCGGATCGTTGGAGAAAGCAATTTGGAAATCATCCCTAAGTTAATGTAAGACTTTTTCAACCAAATTTGAGGTTGTGACAGTTGAGAAAAGTGTTATACGCGTTGAAATATTAAAGTTTAATACTAGGAGTTTTTGTTTCCAGGCGTGTTGATTGGGAACGTCGGAAATCATCCCTAAGTTGAGGTAAGGCTTTTTAAGCCAAATTTGACTTTGTAGTAGTTATAGAAAATGTTGTACGTATGAAAATACTAAACTTTAATTCTGCGAGTTTTCATTTTCAGGGTGTTGAGTTGAGAACTCTGCAGGTGCAGGGGAAATTTTCGCAGGGGCATTTCAGGAATCAGGTAAGGGGATAAAGTAAGCTACTTTTGTTTTGATAAATATATATATATATATATATATATATATTTAGCATCTGATTTGCGAAAAATGTATATATATTTGTATATATGTTTTATATTTGCAAAATACTATGAAAATGATCGTATGATTGAGTATATGAAAATCCGTTTGTGTGGCATAAGTATAAAATGTATGAAATACTGTTTTCTGGGAATGTGATTATGGCATGGGTTTTTATGATGGGAAAATTGGCGTACGGGCCGAGATATTTTTATATGTATATGTGATTTTTCGACATACGGGCCGTGCTATGTGGATGAGATTTGCCAGCATACAGGCTGTGCTATGTGATTTGCTGGTGTACGGGCCGAGCTATGTGATTTGCTAGTGTACGGGCTGTGTTATGTGATTTTTTGGTGTACGGGCCGAGCTATGTGATTTGCCAGCGTACGGGCTGTGCTATGTGATTTGTCGGCATACAGGCCGAGCTATGATAAAATGTGTAATTCCGGCGTACGGTCTGATGATTTTCATGAAATATGTATATGTGAAAAATGATATGATTGATTTGATAATTATTGATATGAGTTATCCAGGTATCACGATTTTAGTATATGTATATGATATCAGAACCTGGTTGGCTTGGTCTAGGCTAGCACTTGCACGGTACTGTTGCTATGTGTCCATGGTCTTCGTGATCATGATATTTGTGTTAACACCGCTGTACGGAGTGGTGTGAGATTGGATAGTCGATGTGGTTATTTTCAAGAAGTGTGCTATTATTGCCCTTGGTGTACGGACCAGTTTGGGTAGACCCATCGGACCTACAGACTACTGTTTGACTTCGCAGTGGTTAACCAACCATTGTCAGGTCCCGCCTTCGGGCCACACAACCCAGTCATGTGGGGGTAATACATGACAACAGCCAACTAACTTACCAGGATTGTTTTATGCTATTATTATTATGAGATGAAATATGTTATGAAAATGCAGTATGTTCTCCCATGTTTTGATTTATATATAAGTTTTCCTAGATTTGATAAACAATACTGAACATGTTATGTATAATATATGTTGAACACAGAATACTCATGTTGCCACACACTAGTATTAGTATATTTCCCTTACTGAGAGGTGTCTCGCCCCTAAATTTTACAAACTTTTCAGGAGCCCCTGATAGGCGAGCGGGAAAAGCCCCGCTGACCTAGTGCTGGATATTTGCCCTTTTTGAAGGGTAAGATTCTTTTTGTAGGGACAGTTAGATTTTGTGGAAAATGTCCCTAGATATGATTTTTGGGATGTATATACTGGGATACAATGATTAGAGTAACTCTAGTGCTGTAATACACATTGTGATATATGATATGATGGTATGTATATGATTATACATTTTCTGCTGTGTAGGCTTCTGCTGTATGTTCTGATGTATCCCTGGTACCCACGGGTCCAGGTGGATTATGACCTGCTGAGCTAGAATGTGAGATGTGTGGTATTGATTTTATGATGATATTATTATAAAAAAAATATGTGAAAAATAAGCAGGTCGTGACAACATATCCCGAACATCACCTTCTGTCCTTAATTTTTGAGCTGTAGACAATTTACATTGATTCTCCACAAAAGCACCCTGAGATGACAAAGAAAATCTCCCCATAGTTCTATCCATAAAGCAACCTTGAGATAACCCCAATCTCCCTACAGCTCTGTCCTTGCAACGAATCTCCAAACCAAGACTCTTCTTAGTCGTACCTAAATTCTTCATGTAAAAACCTTTTCTCAATAAAGTTCCCAATTAATTAGCCTTAGTCAAAGCCTTCCTAGTAAATAACATGTTATCTACAAACAATAGATACATCACTCCTTTACATCCTATCACCCTTTTCCCTTCTAGAAGCTTCACCAACTCCCCCATCTGATTCTTATGCAGTAACGTCATATCCTCCACCATAGCACCTATCCATCTATTTTTTTACTTTCTTTTGCACTGCATCTTGAAAAATAGTAGGAACCTTGTTGAAATCCATAGCAATTTATTTCACTAGAGCAGAGTTCTCTTCTCCCTCAAATCCATGCAATGGATGAATCTCCATCATTCTCTCTCTCTCTCTCTCTCTCTCTCTCTCTCTCTCTCTCTCTCTCTCTCTCTCTCTCTCTCTCTCTCTCTCATTTAGTGCAGGATCAGTTTCCGTTTTACACACTTTCTTTGTGTTTCTTTTATTTGTGGAGGTTCGTTGTTTTTATAAGTCCTTGAGCCCCTCTTAGTTTCATGTTTTTAAATCTTTTATATATATATATATATATATATATATATATATATTAGTCTCCATCACTAATAAAGAAAAAAATAGGTTCCATTAGATTTACGTAGACCCTATCATGTGAGAGCTATTATTTGAAATGTTTTTATTAGATGAAGAGTCTTGATGGAAGGATCACATTGGTCCTCCAAGAGGACCTTTTTTTCTCAAACATTAAGTACCAAGCATATACCACATGAACATCCTAGTTAGTACTTTATAAATCAATGGCTACGTAATACCTATATTGTGTTCAATAACCACATTCAAATCCAACAATTGCATAATAAATGCAAAGAAACATTTCTTCAAAATAATATAATAACTAGTGCCTAGATACAGACACTATTTTTACACAAAATATTTGATTATAAATTTTTATATAATATAAAAATAAATTGACATCACTCAAACCATGAAAACTGCAAATTAAATCATAAAAGACAAGTAAAATTACAAGGCATAAAATACATCATATGAAATATGAACAAATAAATTGATCATATATATCTTGAGTCACAGTCAAGACCATGTCTACCATGCACACATCCTTAATTAGTAAGAGTTAGAGATAAGGCAAGCAGCAAATGTCAAAAGGGTAAGCATAGAGGAAGATTAAGCACAAAAAGGTCTCCTTCTAATAATCACAATGGTTGTTTCTTGGGATGAAAATTTAGGGTCGGGTGTGGTTTGGTTAGCCAAATCATATCTCCTATGCCATGAATCAAACTAAAATTTCAATTCTCTAGAAAAGATGAATTGAAACCGTACCATTTTAAACGATTAACCAAAATTTGGTTAACCTATTTTGTACCAATGTCCAATGATTAATCGAATCAAACCATTAAACCCAATTTAAAATTTTAAAATCGCTACAATTGAATTAATATCTTTGCTTCAATAACAATCAACATGTAAGTGACTAGCAATCAATTAAATTATCATTAATCTTAGTGCAATACAACTGTTTTTATTTAAATTAGTAAATAGACTATATATAATATTATACATATTATATATTTATATAGTTTTAGAGCATAAATTCAATTAGCCATGGTTATTGAACGGGTCGAATTGAAACCATATCAATAGTAAAAAAATTGAAGATTTCAAAGTAAAAGTTGTATAACTAGTTTTTATTTTTGGCTATGTTTGATATTGCGGTTCGATTTGGTTTTTCTCTTTTTCTTGCAAAGCACTTAATGAAATGCATCCCAGAATATTATTGTAATAAATATTTTTGCATTTAATATGTAGTTGTTGGCTTTGAATGTAGTTATTGAATATAATATTGGTGTGACATGGCAATTGGTTTGTTGGGTAGGTTCCAACTAGGTCGTTCATGGCATACATAATTTTTTTAATAAAAAAAACGATGTCGTCTGAGGTCCTTTAGACACCCGACTTGGTATCTAATATTTTCTCATTAATAGATAATGTCTATCACTAATACATTTCATTCACCACCTATCACTTTCTATCATTGAAAATCACTATCCTTTTTTTTTTTTTTTAAGAAGGGCGGCACCTTTATTTATTTATTGATAAACCCTCACTTATGAAGGAGGAATAACATGGTTATAAGACAATCAATGGGAGATAACAAAAGACAACACGTTAAAAACCTCTCAAATAACAACACCAACATCCAGCCAAAAACCGATTTACAAGTCCAAACAAAACAAAACAAAACAGGACCTACAAAACAAACCTCACACAACAAATCAAAACAAAAGATAAACAACATAAAGCATAAGCTAAAACCAAAAGGAAATCAGTTAAACATACTTCATATAAGCCGTACCCATCTTCTCCAATTTATACAAACCATTGCTAACTCTAGGGAGTTGACTACTATTTGTAAACAACCTATTCCTCCCTATAGTACCTTGTTGAGCCAAGGCATCTGTCACTTTGTTCCCTTTTCTATACCAATGATTTATCGAAAAATCTACTCCCTTTAATAAACCAATAAGCTGCTCCCAAAAATCCCACAAATACCACAAGGAGCACTATCGATAACATTTATTCATCACTAAAAGCCTTAATTGGTGATGGTTTTTCTTCTTGACTAATTATGTTCTATTAGCCACAAATGTAAAACTATCACTAATAGTGTGCTTTTAGTGAGAGTTGATGCAAGAATATGTAATTAGTGATGATTTTATATGCAATACTAATAGTGCATTTTTAGTAACGATCTTCTATATTTGTCACTAGTAATTACTAGTGACGACTTTATTTATTTATTTATTTATTTTTTTTCAGAGGTAAAGAAGATATGTATTAAAAACCATGAAAGAATACAACATAGCTTATGAATGACATGGGTCTCACATGAAGGGTATATATCCCATATGATAAGGGCAATGACATATAATAGGTTAAATGAATGGACATATATATGGATTAACTTAAAAGTAATTAGCTTATGAATTAATGAGATCTTTATGGTTGGAAGTTTGAAGGGTATTCCTATATTATATATTAGCTACTATTATGGGGAGTAACTATAAGGGCATGCTATACATCAAGTTAACCTAAGGAAAGGAAAGCTAAGGAAGTGTAAGAAAAGCTAAGTTCATAGGCTCTAAGGTTAGCTATATGGTGATGTTAGCAACAAAGAAAAGATAGGAAGAAAGGAATTGTCCTCTCTCTGCCTTTACTTCTTTAATCATTAGGAGATCTCATAGATATGGTAAAAGAAGGAAAGAGAAGGAAGAAAAGTGGGAGAAACAATTTTTTTGAATTCTCTAGGTGTTCTTCTCGATAGATTTGATATGGACGATTCCGGTATGTAAAGTTTATAGTTTATGATTTATTTATTTTCTGCATAAAAGTTATTGATGTGAAGTTCATGATAATTGAAGATCCTTGGTTGTAGTATATTTTTGAAATTTTTTTTACATGTGGTATCAGAGCCAATGTTGAAATTATCATGTTTTCCTTTTCATGATAAAGATTGTTTCTTTTAACCCCTTATGATCTTGTTATGGGCTCGTGTGAAAATTTATATTCATGATATTTTATGGAACCAAACTTAAGAATTCATACTATAAATGATTCCTGAAAATATATGTGATATTTGATGGATTTATGGGATTTTTGTTGGTTTGAAATTTTTCTTACATGTGGACCATTGACGATTTTCCCCTGTATAGTGATATTAAAGTAGGGCTGCTAAATGATATGCATGCAAATAATTTTATTATAACTTGATTGATAATGAAACACTCACAGGTTATGCATACATAAGCTATAGAATTTTACATGAAAGTAAGTAAGTAAAATTCTTATATTGGGGAATTGATTATTTGTTGTAAATTATGGATAAATTTTGTTGAATAAGGAATCAATCAATATTTCTATTATGGTTAGCATGTTGTCACCAAAATGATCTTGCTGAGAAAATTTGTAAACGTTGATTGAAGAATGGTAGTGAGATTGGGACGCCTGCCCAAAGGTGACAGACCAATCGAACTTTATAAAGGTTATCAATTATGCATGGATGAATGAAAATTACTAGTAAATGTAAGGGTTAGTATAATGCATAAGTTGATCCAAAGATTGGACGCAATTTACTAATGAAAAGTTTAAACTCAAAGCATTAATGTAGTGAGCATTTTGTGTTATTGTAGTGTCTATTCCTGTTTCATTACATTCGTTGGCTTCTTCTGTTCCGATCTTCAATGGGAAAAATTTCTCTAACTAGACTGAGCAGATTTGGTTTCACCTTGGTGTTCTAGATCTGGACTTAACTCTGCGAATGGATAAGTCGGCTGCTATTACTGATGCGAGTAGTTCGGAACAATAAACTTTGTATATGTCATGGGAAAAGTCGAACAGATTAAGTATGACGTTCATGCGGATGTTTATAGCAAATAATATTAAATCAACACTCCCTCTACTAGAAAATATAAAGGAATATCTTAAGGCAATGGAGGATAGATTTCGTTCAGCTGATAAGTCCCTTGCAGGAAAGTTGATGGCTGAACTAACCACAATGAAATTTGATGGTAGTAAAGGAATGAATGAATATGTCCTAAAAATGACTAATTTGGCTACTAGACTTAATACTATGGGAATGAATGTTGATGAAAGCTTCCTTGTTCAGTTTATTTTGAACTCTTTGCATCCTTAGTATGGGCCTTTTCAGATTCACTATAACACAATTAAAGAAAAATGGAATGTGAATGAATTGGCAAGCATGTTAGTTCAAGAAGAGACAAGGCTAAAAAAACAGGGACAACATTCAGTAAACGTTATGAGTCACGCAGCTGGAAGTAAAGGAAAGAAAACAAAGAAAAGTTTAAAGAAAGATCCATTGAAGGTGGCAAGTACTTCGTATGGTGGTGAGACTCGCAAGAAGGAACATTATGGTCCCAAGTGTTACTTTTGTCATGGATATGGGCATTTAAAGAAAAGTTGCCCAAAATGTAAAGCATGGTTCGAAAGAAAAGGTAAGCTTTTAGCTTATGTATGTTTCGAATCAAACATGGCACAAGTTCCTTCTAACACTTAGTAGATTTACTCTGGTTCTACTATTCATGTTTCCAATTCGATGTAGGGATACCTTACGATCTAGAGCGTAAAGGAAAATGAACACTTTATAGTCTTGGGGAATGGAAATCAAGTGCCTATTATGGGTGTTGGAACTGGTCAGTTGTATCTAGAACCGGGTCATTGTTTAGACTTGTTTGATATTTTTTATGTTCTAAATATTTCTAAGAACTTAATTTCCATGTCCAGATTAGATAATGATGGTTATGGTTTGTATTTTGAACATAAAAGTTTTCTTCTTATGAAAGGTAATTTATGTGTTGACTCTGGTGTTTTGTTTGAGGGATTGTATAAATTTAATCTTAATACAAATTTTGCTGAGACACTCCTCACTCTGTATCATAATATTGGAACTAAGCGTAGCAGAATAAATGAGAATTCCTCTTTCTTGTGGCATAAAAGATTAGGTCATATATCCAGGTAAATAATGGACAGATTGGTAAAAGATGGGGTTCTCGCAAACCTTGATTTTACTGATTTCGATGTATGTATTGATTGCATTAAAGGAAAGCAAACTAAACATACAAAGAAAAGAGCCACAAGAAGTAAGAATCTACTGAAAATTGTTCATACTAATGTATGTGGACCTTTTGACTCACCATATTTAGGTGGAGAAATGTATTTTATCAGCTTTATTGATGATTTTTCACGGTATGGCTATATCTATTTTTTGCATGAAAAGTCTCAGGTAATAGATGCTTTAAAGGCTTATGTTGCTAAAGTAGAGTGACAATTAGATAGGAAGGTGAAAATCATTAGATCTGATAGGGGTGGTGAGTATTATGGTAGGTATGATGGGACTAAACAATGTCTAAGGCCATTTGCTATATTCCTAGAACAACATGATATTTGTGCTCAGTACACAATGTCTGGTATGCCTCGGCAGAATGGTGTGGTTAAAAGGCGAAATCGTACTCTTATGGAAATGATTAGGAGTATGTTGAGTAATTCCTCAGTACCCATTTCATTATGGATGGAAGCCCTTGTGTGTGTGCTCAATTGGATTCTAGTAAGACAATTCAGAAAACTCCTTTTGAATTGTGGACGAGAAGAAAACCGAATTTAAGGCACATTCATGTTTGGGGTTGTCCAATAGAGATTATAGTCTATAATCCAAATGAAACGAAATTAGATTCTAGGACTGTGAGTGGGTACTTTATTGGATACCTATAAAAGTCTAAAGGGTTTAGGTTTTACTGTCCTAACCATAGTATGAGAATAGTAGAAACCGGTAATGCGAAGTTCCTTGAAAATTATGAAATTAGTGGGAGTGATATATCACGAAATGTGGTCATTAACGAAATTCAGGTTCCTATACCAATATCTAAACCTTTAATAGACGTTATTGTTCCTTTAGTTGTTGAAAGACATGATAGCATTGAACAACAATCTAATGATGTATCACTTCGTAATGAAAATGTCACCATTGAACCAATTACAGAACAATCACAAGAAATAGCATTAAGGAGATCTCAAAGAGTAAGGAAACCAGCTAGTTCTGATGATTATTTAATATATCTGCAAGAGGCTGATTTTTATTTAGGAACTAGTAAGGATCCAGTTACGTCTTCACATACCATTTAAAGTGATGATTCTGAAAAGTGGATCAATGCCATAAATGATGAGTTGAAATCTATGGAATAGAATAAAGTCTGGGACATCATTGATTTGCCTAATGGGTTTAAAATAGTTGGGTGTAAATGGGTCTTTAAGACCAAACATGACTATAATGGCAACATTGATTTCACTCAAAGGGAAGGTATTGATTATAAAGAGATGTTTTCCCATGTGTCTAAAAATGACTCTCTTAGAATCATAATGGCTTTGGTGGCTCATTTCGATTCAAAGATGCACCAAATGGATGTGAAAACTGCTTTTCTAAATGGGAATTTAGATGAAGAGGTATATATGGATCTTTCTGAAGGTTTAAGGATTGAAGGAAAGGAGCACATGGTTTGCAAATTAAAGAAATTAATGTATGGACTAAAACAAGCTTCCAAAAAATGGTATTTTAAGTTCCATGATACCATCACAACTTTTGGATTTAAGGAAAGCACCATTGATCGGTGTATATATCTAAAGGTCAGTGGGAGCAAGTTTATCTTTCTAATTCTATATGTTGATGATATTTTACTTTCCAGTAGTGATCTTCGTTTATTAAATGATACTGAGAGATTTCTTTCTATGAAATTTGAAATGAAAGATATGGGTGAGGCAACTTATGTGATTGGAATTGAAATATTCTAGGACAGATCACTTGACTATTGGGGTTGTCTCGGGAAGGATACATTAATAAAGTTCTAGAAAGATTTCATATGGCTGATTGTTAACCAACTCCTGCTCCTATTTGTAAAGGGGACAATTTTAGTGTAAAGGATTCTCCACAGAATGAATTGGAAAAGAAAAGTATGGAAAATATTCCTTTTGTATCTGTTATTGTAAATTTGATGTATGTGTAGACTTGTGCAATACTAGATATTAGTTTTGCAGTTGGGATGCTCAGGAGATGCCAAAGTAATCCCGGAATGGAGCATTGGAAAGCTGCAAAGAAATTCTTGAGGTGCTTAAAAGGAACCGGACATTGTACGTTCACGTATAGGAGAACAGATCAGTTGAAGATGGTTGGCTACTCCGACTCAGATTTTTCTAGATGTGCTAATAGTTGAAAGTTAACATATGGTTATTTGTTCCTATTAGCTAAAGGACAATATCATGGAAAAGTGCCAAACAGACTATCATAGCAGCATCTACTATGGAAGCTGAATTTGTGGCGTGCTTTGAGGTCACGTTTCAAGCTTTGTGGTTGCAAAACTTTATCTCAAGACTTGGGATTGTCGAAAGTATAGCCAGACCGCTGAAAATTTATTGTGATAATTCCATAGCATTCTTTTTCTCCAAAAATGACAAATACTCTAATGGCGCTAAGCATATGGAGCTCAAGTATTTTGTCGTCAAGGAGGAAGTTAGGAAATAGACGGTGTTTATAGAACATATAAGAATTGAGCTCATGATAGGAGATCCTTTAACGAAGGGATTGACACCAAAGGCATTTAAGGAACATACTGATCACAGGGGTCTTTGTTGTAATCCTTGATGTATGATAGTTGATCTTTATGGTTTGTTCTATAGCATGTATAATGATATCAATAAAAATGTTTCTAATCATTATTTCTATTTACCATTTTTTACTTAAACATGGAAGATGGATTACTGTTAAACAGAAATGATCTTTGACAAAGACATTACAGGGATAGTATGGTAACTTCCTATTATGGATCATAGTTAAGTGGTATTAGTATTGTGATGCATGGAAGGGAAGATGTAGAGACCCATAAAAATATAATAATTAAAATAAATAAAGAAAAGAGGAAGAAGGTTTGGGAGTAGCCCAAACTGTCGACAATTTTGTGGGGTGGTAGAAAAAAAACATCGACAGTTTTCTTTTTATCGCGGCAGGGTAACAGGGTTAACAGTAATTTTGGGCCGGTTAAATAGAAAATTGGTGACAGTTTTTTAAGAGTCATAGAAAATTGTCGATGATTTTCCCGACAGTGTGAATAATAAGAAGAGCCGCGAGTTTCATTTATCATTTAAAAAAAATCACTCTCTCTCTTACCCTCTCTCAAACCCTACAGCCCTACCCCCTCCTTCCTTCGATTCTTGCTCCGTTAAATCCTGTTTTGATGATAGGAACCATCACGAGGTTCATGAGGAAGTTCTTTGCAACTTTACTAGAGCAGATTTTTAATTTGGGGTTCTGGGGCACCACTCCAAAACCAGGGTAAGTGAGGTGATTTAGAGTTTTATTGTTAATTTGGAGTATATAAAGCCTAGAAAAATACTAAATGATAAATATATTGGGGGTTAAGATGATTAAATTTGGGAAATATGAATTTCAGGGTTTTGAGTTTCGAATGCCATGGGACGTGAATTTAGGGTTTCAATAGGCATATGAAGAAACGGGTATGGAAAATATGTTATGGCAGTAATTTTAGGAATTTTTACTAGTAAAATATATGTATTTTTGGGATATAATTTCTGGATGATTTAAGGTATGAAAGTAGGTGCTTTTAGAAAAACTTTATAGATTATAAAATTATTTTAGTTATCAGAAAAATACAGATTACAGTGCATGGGTTTTATTTATTTAATTGTGTGGCATGAGGAAATAATAATTTAGTACAGAATTTGCATAGTCTTCATAGTATCATGATTTACAACATATATATACAAAAAGATGTGTTGCAGAATTTACAGAATTATGATTTATAGTACACACAGAGAAAGATGGTTCTACAACATTTACCAAATACTATGATATACAGATTACAAAACCATACCATTCAGATATTATAGTTTATTCAGATATTACAGCTTATTCAGATATTATAGTTTATTCAGATATTACAGTTTATTCAAATATTCCAGTTTATTCAGATGATATAGTTTATTTAGATATTACAGTTTATTCAGAATAGTTATTATAGTGTTATGGTTAATTCAATTGAAACAGAATCATGGTAAACAATAAAATACATATATACAATAGTATTATATTATCAAACCCTGATGGACCAAATCAGATTTCAGAGCATGGTACCATAGTTATTTCAATTCAGAGTGCAACCACATATCTCAAATAGTGTGTGGATTTTATGAGTAGTTGATCGTGACTTGGGAGAGATTGCAGGCTCCCTAGCAGTTCAGGTTGAGGCGGTCGATCTGATGACAGAGGTTTCAGTTGACTTATCCTGGCAGGCCAACGTGTAATGCCTTGGACTGGCCACTTGGGGCTCAAAGTGTTAAGAGACCGACACGCGTCTCTGATACCATTAACGCAGCGGAAAAATAATAATAAAACCTCAAACATAAAATACCATAGTTCTATATTTGTACATCAACAAACTTATACCATGTATCTATATTCACCATATTACAAACCTGGAAGAAATATAAAGAAACATAAAAACTAAAACATAACTGCTCCAGTTTCACTCACAAAACTACCCCGCCCTGAAGCTATCTAAGCTCGATCACCTGGATAACCTGAAAATATTTAATATTAGACAGGGTGAAACACCTCTCAGTAAGGAAGAAATAGTTTACAATAGTGTGTGACTGAAGTGTTTAATATCCAATTAAAATATCTATCCGAAGTGCATCCACAATCCACAAGTAACCCAAAATATCGTGCCCATAATCACACAAAGTCAACGACTTTGCCAACCAATCACATTCCACAATCATCAATATTTTATTGGTAATTCACGAGAATAGAGAAATCTACCCACCCATACAAGTAGTTTCCCTCTACTCTAGTGCTAACACTAGGGCACTCACCTTTCTCAGTAAGCCCTCGGGTTATGTATTTAGGTAAAGTCACTGAGAATAGGAAAGATCACCCACCCATACAAGTGGCTTCCCTCAACTCTAGTACCCACAACTAACTACCAAAGTACTCGCCTTTCTCAGCAAGCCCTCGGGTGGAGTAATCCACTTTACCCAAACTACTTAAATAGTTAAAGTCACACCTATACCCTTATCACAATCATTCCACACAGAATAATCATACAGTTTCCAATTTTACCCACAGAGGATTTACATCCATATGTCATGTAATCATCCACACAGGACTAATCAAATCACATTATAAATGTCCACACATGACTGGTCCACACATGACTAATCAAATCAAAGCAAAAATATCCACACAGGACTAATCAAATCACAGCATAAATTACCACAAAGGACTGGTCCACACAGGACTAATCAAATCACACAAGCTACCAAACAACCACTTCATTCATAGTAAGTAGGTAAACAACCTCCTCATACCACTGTCAATGTTTACCTCCCAATATAAATGCCCATATAACGACCTCCTCATACCACTACCAACATTATATGACCGTTATACCAGATACGATATAACGACCTCCTCATACCACTGCTAATGCTATATTGCAATTTACATGAACCACAACACAAGTCAACCGCAAACCAATCATTCAACACACCCACAATTCTACCACAGTATACACAACATCAGTATCTACAATCAATCAATATATTCAACCAAGCATACTTCGCAGCGAAACAATATTCGCTGTCTCAATAATTCCTCATTCCACATTACTCACAATTATTTAATTATCAAAAATGGTTTCAATCACACGATTTTTCCAATATAATTTATTTATCTAAAAAAAACAACATTTCAATACCATCAAGGTTTAGAAAATTATACCTGTATATATGTATAAATTTATACTCAAAACTAGTCGTTTAAAATTATTAAAAGGCTATTATAAAATATTTCCCCTTACCTTCTCCTCAAAATTCGACCCAAAATCAACAAAACGAGACCCTATAATTCAGAAATTCCAAATTCCTCAAATCTTAGCCAAAACACCCTTGTAAGACTTCATAGGCTCCAAATGACAATATTTGCTAAGGAAATTCCAAAATAATTCACTTACCTTGGTTTTGAGATGTTTCCCAAACTACTCAAAACAAAGATCTACTCTGCCTATATTGCATAGAATCTTCCCGGGAGTCTCGTGGTAGTTTCTGATCATCAAATCGAGCTAAATCTGGGCCGAAATTGAAGAGAGAAGGTGGAAGGGCCGAAATTTTTAGAGAGTGAAGGAGAACATGCAAGAAATTCACACTGAAATGCATAGAATCCACTATTTATACACAGGGATTCATCGACGAGACACGTCGATTCATTGACGAGTTCTAGTACACGGTTTGTCGACGAGAGAGCCAACTTGTTGACGAATTTCATTTGTGCAAAAAACCCCTGTCGGTAATTCCTCATCGATGAGACTCGTACCCTCGTCGACGAGCTAAGAAGAACATTCATCAACGAGACCAGTTCGTTCGTCGACGAATGATGGTTGCCACCTTTTCGAATTTATTCTTTCTTCCTCTCTACCTACCTCATTATTTTAAATTATTTAAACTTTCCCGGATTGTTACACAACTAGTGTTAAGTCCCACCTACGGGCCGCACAACCCTATCATGAGGGGTCAAATCATGACTTATAGTTATCCATCCAGGGAAGTTTTCACTGTTATGTATATATATATATATTTTCAAAAAACAGCAAATATACCTATAGTTATGAAAAGTATGATTAAATAGAAAGCTCAGAAATAGTTATATTTTAAGCCACATAGGTGTGAGTTATATTGTCTTTTATTTTACATGTTATCTCAGTTTCAATTGATTAAAATTATATTGTTCATGAAAACTCAGTTGCCACACACTAGAAATAGCATATTTCGTCTTACTGAAAGTTGTCTCATCCCAGTATCTTAACAAATTTCAGGTGTTCTAGCCAGCTGAGCAGATTAGGCTGGAAGATAGAGAGGATATTTGTACTACCCTGTCTAAAGGGTAAGTATTTTTGGGGAGATGTAATTTTTAGTAGATCTTAGGAGGTTTGGTGGATATTGAAGTGGAGATATGTATACATATATATTTTTGATAAATACTAAATTCTGGTATTGTAATTATGATTATGTAATTTTATGTTTTCCACTGCATAGGTGTGTTCCTCTGAGGTGCGATGAAGTCGAAGGCATTGGAGATTCGAATCCCTAACGTCCCGCGAGTCTCGACCAGGGTGCACACAAGAATGACCAAAGAGCAACTTGGTCAACAGCGACAATCTACCGTACAAGATCTTTTGCAAACCTTCCTAAATTGCAAAACAAAATTTGTACACCCTAGAGCCTGTAAATAATTGCTACGAATACAAGCTCTTGGTTCCTCTTTGGCCTCTCTTAGGTTAGTGACAAACTTAAGATTTCATTGAGAGCCAAGATAGATTAGGAGTAGCATAGTTTTCAGTTATTGTTTCGGTGTGTGCATGAAGTGTTCATCAGCCTGTGACAACCAGCGGCATTCGTATGCTATCCGTGTAGATTACACAATCACTCCATTTGTAATTATCAACATTAATGACAGACATTCTGAATAATAAAGGGATGATCTTTTTACTCTTGCTTTCATTTACATTCTTTCATTTACTGCTTTCTATTTACCTACTGTGTGTTTGATGAAGGATTGCAGATAAGGATAAGCACTTCTGCATATTAGTAAGAGGCAAATAAATGGCTACGGAACCGCAAAGGTGTTTTTTCATCGTTGAGACAAGGTATACTCCAGTTCCCGACCATGCTCTGGACGGTTGGTGCACCCTTGCTACCCTGTGCCCTCGATAGCCCCTTTCCCGCTTTGGCCCACATGGGTTAGTACTTCTATGGAAGTCTAGATAAACGTAGATAGAGGCATGGCATCCAGCGTCTGATTTGAACCATAGTATTTCTTTGTAGGAGTAGGGTAACTCATAAATTTACTTGCTTTCTAGTGGTATAAATTTGCTTAATTTTATTTACTAGCTTTTCAGTAGTTAGAAACAACCACCATTGCAAAATATCACCTTTTACTTCTTTTTCATAACAAGGCCATAATAAACTAACTTGGAAGTGGTTTACTAAGTGCGCTTCAAGTCCTTGTCGATCGATACCTAACTTACCCACTTTCTACAGAAATTGGGATAGTTAGGTTTACAAATATTATTTTTGGTAGTTAAGGACGCAAGCCTTGGTGAGCCTACCACATATAAAGTTGTTGTTGTTTTTTTCACTCAAGTGGCATCCATTCTTTTGTATCATCGGGATATGTTAAATTATCTAGGGTTAAGGCACAACTATTAGACGTTGATTCATCAGTAGCCATGCCAACTCAATCAGTGGTAAGGCATAGGAGGGTACTTAAAAACTATCCAGTGGACATTCAGGAGAAAGTATTACCAGCCGATCTTATGGTATTAGAAATGCAGGGGTTTGATGTGATATTGGGTATGGACCGGTTGGCATCTTATTCCGCCAGAATTGATTGCCATGAAAAAGAGGTGATTTTCAGACCCCCAGGTGAACAGTAATTTAGATTCATGGAATCACCTGTGTGCGCCTCGCCACAGTTAGTGTCGGTTATTCAGGTGAAGAGACTACTTCAAGGTGGTTGCCATGGGTATGTTGCTTATATAAAGGAGATGTCAAAGGAAGAATTGAAACAAGTTGATATTCCAGTAGTCAAAGAATTTCCAAACGTTTTTATAGAAGAGTTGCCTGGTTTACCACCAGATCGAGAGATAGAATTTTCTATGGATTTACTACCAGGGTCAGCACCAATATCTAAAGCACCTTATAGAATGACTTTAGCTGAACTGAAAGAATTGAAAGACCAGTTGCAAGAGTTTTTGGATAAAGGATTTATTAGGTCTAGTGTGTCGCCTTAGGGAGAGCCAATTTTATTTATGAAGAAGAAAGATGGGACTATAAGGATGGGCATTGATTATAGAGAGATAAATAAAGTGACAGTCAAGAATAAATATCCCCTTCCCAGAATTGATGATTTATTTGATCAGCTCCAGAGGACATAGGTCTACTACAAGATTAACTTTCGGTTGGGATATCACTAGGTGAAAGTTAAAGTAGAGGATGTTTTGAAGACAGCTTTCCGAATCAAGTATGGGCACTATATGTTCTTAGTAATGTCGTTTGAATTGACTAATGCACTAGCAGCGTTTATGGACCTAATGAATCAAGTGTTTCATCAGTACTTGGACCAATTTTTGGTCGTAATTATTGATGATATACTTGTCTACTCTAAGAGTTTTGAGGAGCACAAGGATCATTTGAGGCTAGTATTATAGGTATTAAGGGAAAAGAAGCTATACACCAAATTTAAGAAATGTGAATTCAGATTGACGCAGGTCACTTTTCTTAGGCATGTGATCTTTGGGGATGGCATATCCGTGGATCCAAGCAAGATAGAAGCGGTGGTGAATTGGGTGAGACCGGGAAATGCTCAGGAGATCCGAAGTTTCTTAGGTCTAGCGGGGTACTACCAGCGTTTTATGGATGATTTTTCCAGATTATCGGGTCCACGGACATGACTCACGAGGAAAAATCTGAGATTTGAATAGACTGACAAGTGTGAGCAGAGTTTCCAAGGGTTGAAGCAGCCGCTGGTCACCGCACTGGTATTATCTATTCCATCAGGAGATGATGGATATGTTATATACAGTGACGCATCCTAGAAGAGACTCGAGTGTGTGTTGATGCAGCATGAGAGGGTTATGCCTTACGCTTCTCGACAGCTTAAGGAGTATGAAAAGAACTACCTAGTACATGATTTAGAGTTAGTTGTAGTGGTATATGGTTTAAAGATTTGGAGGCATTATCTTTATAGTGGGAGATGTGATATCTTCACTGACCACAAAAGTTTGAAGTATTTCTTCACCTTGAAAGAATTGAATATGAGGTAGAGAAGATTGTTGGAGTTCATTAAAGATTATAATTGCACTATCAGCTACCACCCAGGGAAAACAAACGTGGTGACTAATGCTCTAAACTGAAGATCAGTGGGAGTAGCATTGTCAGAAATGGGGACTCAACATCCAATTTAGATAAATTTAGAGAGGCTTGGTGTGGATCTAGTAGAGGATGATCACCAGACATTTATTGCTAACCTAGTGTTACAGCATACCTTGGAGGAGAGGATTAAAGCTACTCAGAAGAATGATGCAAAATTAGTAGAGCTGATAGATAAAGTGCAAGACAAATAGGGGGAGGAGTTTGCTATTTCAGATGATAGAGCTTTGAGGTTCTGTACCAGGTTGTGCATACCTGCAGATGCTGAGATTAGAAGGACTATCCTAGAGGAGGAACATAGATCCCTTTACACAGTGCATCCTGGAAGCACTAAAATATATCTGGACCTTCGGGAGTCATTCTGGTGAAGCGGTATGAAGAGGGAGATAACTAAGTTCGTGGAGCAGTGTTTGAAGTGCCAACAGATAAAGGCTGAGCACTAGAGACTGGCAGGATAGTGGTAGTCACTCCACATCTATAAGTGGAAGTGGGATTATATATCCATGTATTTCGTTACAAGGTTGTTGTCAGTGTTGCATGGACATAATGTTATTTGGGCGGTCATTGATCAATTGATGAAGACCTTTCATTTTCTCCCTATTAAAATCAACTACTCTATGAACAGACTGACAGAATTATACATTAAAGAGAGAGTTTGACCCCATGGTGTTCCAGTATCCATAGTTTAAGATCGAGACCCACGATTTATATCGCGATTTTGGAGGAGCTTGCAGGAGGCTTTGGGGTCTCAGTTATCATTCAACATGACATTTCATCCTCAGGTTGATGAGTGGACAGAGAGGACTATCCAAATACTTAAAGATATGCTACGAACATGTGTGCTGGATTTTGGGGGTAATTGGACCCAGTATATGCAACTTGTTGAGTTTGCGTATAATAATAGCTACCAAGCCAGCATTGGGATGGCACCTTATGATGCATTATATGGTAGGAGGTGTTGTTCTCCACTATACTAGGATGAAATGGGTGAAAGGCAAATTTTGGGACCAGAGTAGGTGTAGCAAGCGTATGGTAAAGTCCAACTTATTAAAAACAGAATCAATGCAGCTTAGAGTCGGCAGAAAAACTACGCAAATACTCATCACCAGAAGTTGTAGTTTGGTGTGGGAGATCTGGTATTTTCAAGAGTAGCACCACTGAGAGGGGCTATGAGGTTTGGGAAGAAGGTTAAGCTGAACCCTAGGTCTATTGGCCCATTCGAGATACTTAAGAGAGTGGGTTCAGTTGCCTACAGGCTAGCTTTACCACCAACTTTATCTAGGATTCATGATGTATTTCATGTTTCCATACTGAGAAAATACATCTCAGATCCCTCCCATATGATCATTTATGAAGAGATAGAGTTTAGAGATACTTTAACACATGAGGAAACACCAGTGCAAATTCTAGATAGAAAAGAACAGGAGTTCTGCACCAAGAAAATTCCACTCATGAAAGTCTTGTGGAGGAATTATGCAGTAAAGGAAGCATCATGGGAGCTTGAGGAAGAAATAAGATTGAAGTACCATATTTGTTTCGTGGGAATCACTATTAGTCAGGAAAAGGAAAGTAATAGTTCAAATAAAGTCAGTATTATTTAATAAAATTAGTATCGTTTATACAGTACAGGATAATCAATGTATACGCTGTATTTTAGACTTTAGGATAGGTAGTGTTTTTGGTTTTGGGAGGATTTTCTTTTATAAGTATACTTGTAATCTCTTAGGTTCGTAATTGCAATCACGGTATTCATCTACCATAAGTAAGGGTAATTAATAAAACAAGTAGAAAATTTATCCTCAAGTGGATGGTGTGTAGCATAGTCAGCAAATTTCAAGTTCGAAATTTTTAAAGGAGGGGAGAATGTAGAGAACAAAAAAATATAATAATTAAAATAAATAAAGAAAAGAGGAAGAAGGTTTGGGAGCCGCCTAAACCATCGACAGTTTCGTGGGGAGGTAGCAAAAAACCGTCGGCAGTTTTCTTTTTACCATAGCAGGGTAACAAGGTAAACGGTAATTTTGGACCAATTAAATAGAAAATCGGCAACGATTTTTGGAGAGTAATAGAAAACCGTCGACGATTTTCCCGGCAGTGTGAATAATAAGAAGAGCTTGCGAGCTTCATTCTTCATTTAAAAAAAATCACTCTCTCTCTTACCCTCTCTCAAACCCAATAGCCCTACCCCCTCTTTCCTTCGATTCTTGCTCCATTAAACCCCGTTTTCATGACAGGAACCACCACGAGGTTCATGAGGAAGTTCTCTACAACTTCACCGGAGCAGATTTTTAATTTGGGGTTTTGGGGCACCACTCCAAAACCAGGGTAAGTGAGGTGATTTAGAGTTTTATTGTTAATTTGGAGTATATAAAGCCTAGAAAAATGTTGAATGATAAATATATTGGGGGTTGAGATGATTAAATTTGGAAAATATGAATTTCAGGGTTTTGAGCTTTGAATGTCATGGGACGTGAATTTAGGGTTTCAATAGGCATATGAAGAAATAGGTATGGGAAATATGTTATGCCAATAATTTTAAGAATTTTTACTAGTAAAATAGTCGTATTTTTGGGATATAATTTCTGAATGATTTAAGGTATGAAATTAGGTATTTTCAGAAAAACTTTATAGATTATAAACTTATTTTAATTATTAAAAAAATACAGATTACAGCACATAGGTTTTATTTATTTAATTGTGTCGCATGAGAAAATAACAGCTTAGTACATAATTTACACAATCTTCACAGTATCATGATTTACAGCATATATATACAGAAAGATGTGTTGCAGAATTTACAGAATTATTATTTATAGTACACACACAGAAAGATGTTCTACAACATTTACTAAATACCATGATATACAAATTACAAAACCATACCATTCAGATATTACCGTTTATTCAGGTACTACATGTTGATTTTTTGAGTCTGATCCCTATTTTGATTATGACAAAGCATTTGTACCTTATGTGTGTATTTAGTTTGTGAACAAGTTCATATTTTAGCACACACATAAGGTTTAAAGGAAATGGAGGCCATGACGAATCTTAATGCACATATACCTAGCATACTCCATGAAGAGAAGAGCAAAAGATCAAGAAGAAGACATTTAAATTTTATTGTATTGCATTTAATTTTTAATTTGGTATGTAATAATTGTATGACATTCATGATGTGGATGTAAGCTTAAAATGACCATAGACTGACCCTAGGGACCACCACTTTACATAAAAACTCTTTCTTAATTAATTAATTGGTTAGGGTCAAAGATTAGTGCTAAAAAAAGTTTACAAAGACTTCGGTCGACCTTTGGTTGACTGACGCCAGATTTTTTGGCTTAATTCAAAAGCTTCGACCGTAGGAAACAGACAAGGACCATAGCTGACCTTAGGAGAAAAATTGGATTTTCACTTCCCTCGGTCAACTGACCATTGCAAGGTCATTTGACCTCGGTCAACCGAACTGAGAAATTTGACCAAAGTCAAAGCTTCGGTCCATCGAACCCTAAGCAGTACAAAAGCCTCGGTCGACCAAACTAACCAGAAGTCAACATGTTGACTTTGCTCGGTCGACTGTTTTGAAATGAACGTATCTTTCACAGGACTTTGCTCGGTTGAACGTTTTGAAATGAACGTATCTTTCACGGTTGACTGAACTCACATGCATCTAACCCCCAACAACTTGGTCAACCGAACTCATAGTTTAAAGTGGCCACAGTCGACCGAACGTCATGAGTAGTCAACCAAACCTCAGCCATGGTTGACCGAACCTCAAAGGGTTCAAAATCGCCCTTAGACGGTCGACCAAACCTAAAGTTCAAAATTGCCATGGTCAACCGAACATAGTAATATGGTCGATCGAACCTATAATACGGTCAACCGAACCTCTCGGGTTGGTCATATTTTTACCACAATTAAACAAGTTTATTTTTCATTAAACATGATTAAATATATTTAAAAATACCTCGTGTGTCTCCAACGATCATATTTTCACCCAACTCTATATATACCCCTTCATAAGTCATAATTAGAGAGATGATTAGTTATAAAATCCTCTCAAATTTTCATATCATATTTTCATCTTTCTAAGCTTATTTTTCATCCTCTTTTTGTTATTACTTTATAAATTATTTTCAAGAGAGTGTTTTATTTATCTTGGGCATTTGTTTTACAAAACAAAAATCTATTTACTCTCATATTGCATTTATCTTTCATATCCTATTTTGAGAGTATTATTCAAGTTTCTCCCACATAATTCATTTGATAAATATTCTTGGGAGTTAACATTATTTGCTTGTGAATCTTGCACATCCATTGCAAGATTCAAAGGCTCATTTCCTTGTGCTTGCAAAAATATTTTTGAGCCATAACCCTAAATTCTCTAACACTTTATTTAGAGAAATATTTTTGGAGAAATTTCTTATTTGGGCATTAAATCTTTGCGCACTCATCATACACATATTTATTCAAGATTATTTTGTGTGAAAACCACATTCTCACATTGAGCTTATTTGCATATCATACGTGAGTGTATTTGTGCTTATTGTTGTATATATCTACTTGTAGTAGAAGCCTTGTACACAAAAATTATTTGATTATCTATCGTATTCCCGACGGGTTGTCGAAAGAGAGAGACTAGCCCTGTGAATAGTCCCAAACTGGTTCAGACTCGGTTAAGAAAACTAGATGCACTAACTTGTAAGGTGTTGTATTTGGTATTGTTTCACCTGCAAGTGAACAATTAGTGGAATCCTCAGGCTTACGAGCTAAGGCGGGGACGTAGGCAGTATTAACTGAACCTCAATAACATATCTAGTATAACTCTTATTTTTTCGCACTTTCAATTTCAACACATGTATGTTTTATGTTTGACTTATTATATGCAGTACATGTGTTTGAGTGTTTGAATATTTGATTGGGTTTATAATTATATAGAAAGACCCTAGGCTTGTGTAATACTGTTTGCGGAATTTGAATTGACATAGGAGAAAAGTTTTAAATACCCAATTCATCCCCCCCGCCCCCCTTAGGAATACACCAATTCCAACATTACAGTTTATTCAGACATTACAATTTATTCAGATATTACAATTTATTCAGAACAGTTATTACAGTGTTATGGTTAATTAAATTGAAACAGAATCATGGTAAATAGTAAAATACATATATACAATAGTATTATATAGTATCAGACCCTGATGGACCATATCAAATTTCATAACATGGTACCGTAACTATTTTAGTTCAGAGTGCAACCACATATCTTAGATAGTGTGTGGATTTTATGAGTAATCGATCGTGCCTTGCGAGAGATTGCAGGCTCCTCGATAGTCCAGGTTAAGGCGGTTGATCTGACAACAGAGGTTTCAGTTAACTTATCCTGCTAGGCCAACTAATGTTAATTCCTACCTACGAGCCACACAACCCTATCATGAGGGGTCAAATTATGACTTACAGTTATCCATCCAGGGAAGTTTTTATAGTTATGTATATGAATATATAGATTTACAGAAAACAACAGATATACCTATAGTTACTAAAAGTATAATTAAATAGAAAGTTCAGAAACAGTTGTATTTTAAGTCACATAAGTGTGAGTTATATTGTATTGTATTTTACATTTTATCTCAGTTTCAGTTAATTAAAAGTATATTGTTCATGAAAACTTAGTTGTCACACACTAGTAATAACATATTTCGTCTTACAAAGAGTTGTCTCATTCCAGTATCTTAACACATTTCAGGTTTTCCAACTAGACAAGCAGATCAGGCTCGAAGATAGAGAGAATATTTGTACTGCCCTGTGTGAAGGGTAAGTGTTTTCAGGGAGATGTAATTTTGAGTAGATCTTAGGAGGTTTGGTGGATGCTGTTGTGGAGATATGTATATATGTTGGGTAAATACTGAATTCTGGTATTGTAATTATGGTTATGTAATTTTATGTTTTCCGCTGCATAGGTGTGTTGTCTTATGAACAAGGACTTCTCGATGCCCACTTTGGGATCGAGATGTTATAGTTGATTTTATTAGGGGTATGAGAGTAATATAGTGTTACAGTCAGTGTTTCAAAAAAAATTATATATGGCTTGAATTTTTGGGTCGTTACAAAAGATGTCGCTCTAATGATATTTACTGCCATGACTCATGGTAATGGGCTTCTTAATTATGATATTATGGTCATCTCATTGAAAGTATAAATAAGTTAATATTTTGTACACATTATGGTTATTTGTTAATCCATATTAATGCCATCCATATGGGTCAAGTGGGAGAATATAGGATTTATATCCCAAAGGATATGTCACACATGAATGACATGGGTCCCACATGAAGGGTATATGTCTCATATGATAAGGGCAATGACATATAATAGGTTAAATGAATGGATATATATATATATATGGATTAACTTAAAAGTAATTAGTTTATGAATTAATGAGATCTTTATGGCTGGAAGTTTGAAGGGTATTCCTATATTTTTTATATATATATATATATATATATATATATATATATATATATATATATATTATTATGGGCAGTAGCTATAAGGGCATGTTGTGCATCAAGTTAACCTAAGGAAATGAGAGTTAAGGAAATGTAAGAAAAGCTAAAATTATAAGCTCTAGGGTTAGCTACGTGGTGATGTTAGCCGCAAAGAAAAGATAGGAAGAAAGGAATTGTCCTCTCTCAACCTTTACTTTTCTAATCATCAAGAGATCTCATAAATCTAATAAAGGAAGAAAGAGAAGGAGGGAAAGTAGGAGAAACGATTTCTTCGGATTTTTTGTGTGTTCTTCTCGATAGATTTGATATGACCGATTCCGGTATGTAAAGTTTATAACTTATAATTTATTTATTTTCTACATAAAAGTTATTGATGTGAAGTTCATGATAATTGAAGATTTTTTACTAGAGTATATTTATGAAAATTTCCTGGAACACGAATAGAGTAACAAGACGTTACAAAACCAAACCAGAGAAAGAGGATATGAACTCTTTCCAGCAAGGTAATGAGCTACTTCATAGGAGCTGAGCACTGGAACACTTCTGACCTATTTTATCCAGGTGCCCATCTAAATTTTTGAAAATTCTCCTGTTTCTCTTTTTCCAAATTCCCAAACATTTGTGACCGGAATAGACCATTTCACCCATGTTATTGGCGATCGATATTTAACAGAGTTTGACTCATCACTAATAATTAATAGCGATTAACTTGATTATGATCAAGTATTTTTTATTCAATCGTCTCAAACCATGCAATTGGATTTCCAAAGTTGTTTTTTTTTTCTTTCTTTCTTTTTTTCTTTTTTCTTTTAATGATCTGGGGTGTCTCCAATGGCCATCTCCCAACCGCCACTGAGCGAAGCAGAGAGAGAACGGCATTGACATTAGCCATGGAAGGAGATGGTGAGCGCGCGGAAGCAGAGAAATTTAAGGAGGCTACATAATACATAAGAGTGTGGAGGACGTGGGCTAGCTAGCTGCAGCGTGAGAAGTGGCAGGCGGTGTGGCAGTATAGATGGGTTGTCTGATTTGCACCATTGCATGGGCAGCAGCGTGTTGTCTTCATGTGTCAAGCTGTTAAGTGGCGTTAGCTGCTGCATGCCACCTAGCAAAGGAAGGGTACAAGCAGCTAAGCATGTGTTAACTAGTGATGCCATCTTCAACTCTACCCACAAACATTACATTATATGTTTGCTCCACCATGCATCAGCTCGCTAACTCTTTCGATCGATCTTATCATCTGAAAAAGCAACCTCATTATGTGTTAGATAGCCATCCACCGTGACATATACCTTCTGCGTAGAGTCGGTTCTGTCGTCCTGATCTTTCAGAATTATCTATTTTCTTTTTCTCTTAATGATCAACTCACAGTTTAATATTCAGTGACAAAATATTAGGTACATCGTGTGTATATATTGGATTCAAAATAATTTTGCCATATCTACAAAAAATAATGTATTTAGATAAAATACATACATATGGCAAAATGATATTAGATCCATGTATACATCCCATGTATTGCGTAATTTTTCATATCTAGTGACCAAATTTAGTGACGGGTCCCCTAATGAAATTTTAAAAATAAAGATAGGTTTTACGTAAAGTAGAGAAATGCCCTAATTAAAAATACTTATTTTTCTCATTCTCAAAAGCAATAGATATGAAAGATTAGGACTTTATGGTAAATATTGTTATATAAAAAAATTATTATTCGTGTCAAATGAGCGTGTACGAATTTTTAAATAACATATATTTGCAAATTTATCATTTATATATGTTTTTCCACCAAGAACATTTTTTTGGTTCCACAACTGTCCCTATTGATTATATAGAAATATTTTAGTAATATGTTTGTAAAAATTTTATGTATGGTTTTTTCACTGAGAAAAATTTTTGGGTCCACCTCTGTCCCTATTGATTATATAGAAATATTTTAGTAATATGTTTGTAAAATTTTATACATGTCCATTTTATAATTTTTACGCAAACTTTTGTATTGTTAGAACTATTATCAATTCATAATTTGATTATATGTACATCAAATAGATTTTGAGAACTCAAATTTAATGGCTATCAAGTTGAGGAAATGTTTACATAGCAACTATAACAATATGTTTTGCAGAAAATGGCAGGAAATTTTACAAAGTAGTGAAGTCTTTACATAATATTGAATCAATAATATAAACAATACATGAAATGTTTGATTTTGTGAGTTTGCCACGTGGTCTTAGGCATAACATTACTGATAAATGTTTCATGTGTAATTGCGCAAACAATTATAATGTCAATAAATTACATGCTTATTATTAAAACTACTATGAAAGTTGTGAATGAGATAATAAAGTACTCATCTTAATAATTTAAAATAAATTCATTCAAATAATTAGCATAATTTTCATATTAGTTTTAAAATTTTAATATAACCACCATATCATTCAATAAAGTCTAATATAATGATACCATAGTGATCTGCAGACTTATTGTCTCATTCATTTTTTTTTTGTATTTAATTTGGAGACAGTCTAATATTCCTATGTGATCTTTGATTCAATAATTGAAGTTGCCACTATAGAGAAGATGGTTAATTTTTAATTGATCAGATATATTAATTATGACACATAATAAATTATGTTGGTTGACTTTTCTTTGAGATAATTAATTAAGATGCCATAAAATGCATTATAGCTAGAAGAAGCCATCACACACGCGTGCGCGCGCGCGCACACACACACACACGTATAGATATAAGACAATGACACATGAGCTGTAGCCTTGGCAAGGTGGGGCGAGGTGGCAGCCAACACAAGTTAACAGCTTGACATTAAGACAATGTTGCTGCCTGCATGTCCATGCAAATAAGACGGCCTGTATTGCCACACGGCCCCCGCATCTCCCACTACACCCCAAATCCTCAACACTATATATTTCATCACTATCACTCTTCACCAATTCAGTTCCTTCCTTCTCTGCTTCCTTTGATCTCATCATCTCCCTCCATGGCTACCAGGATACTCCTACCAATATTCCTCCTCTCCCTGCTTCTGTCCATGGCAGTTGGGATGCAACCATCGGAAACTAGCCAGAGCAAAACCGGGCAACCCCAGCTCAAGGAGCTCAAAGTGAGCAAACCGTCCCGCAAAATCAAGTCAGAGGGCGGTTTGACCGAGCTCTTTAATCCGAATGAAAACCAGTTCCAGTTTGTCGGAGCTGTGGTTTTGAAGAACACTTTGAAACCCAAGACCCTCTCTTTGCCCAACTTCCATCCTGCACCTCGCCTCGTATACATCGAAAGAGGTGTGTTTGTCTGCACGCACATATCTGCACTTTCATAAAATTAGATACACACACACACACACACAGATGGCTATATGAACCAATATATATTTGCAGTTTTATTTTTTTTTCATTCTTTCCTTCTATTTATATATCTTTCTAACTAATGGAATACTCAAATAGAAGTTAACAAGACAATAAAATATTGCAGGTAGAGGCTTGCTAGGTATAACTTATCCAGGATGTCCAGAAACATACCACTCTGAGACGAGCATTGGTGGCCGAGAGGGTAATGAGAAGAAAGAAAAGGAAAGTGGTAGCATAAAAAGAGACCAACACCAAAAGGTGCACCGGGTTAAGCAGGGAGACATCGTACTCCTCCAATCTGGCGTAACCCACTTCTGCCTAAATGACGGTGATGAGGATCTAGTCGCTGTCTCCTTCAATGACCTCAACAACGAGAATAACCAACTTGGCCGCAGATTTAGAGTAACAACTTTTTTCATCCCTTAAATGTTCTCATTTTATTAATTCCTTTCACTAGTTAATTATATCAACATCATCTGAGATCATTAATTTCTTCATTAACCTTATGACTAGGCATTTTACCTTGCTGGTGGGGTACCCAAGGGGCAACAGGAGAGTGAAGAAGACCATGAGCCCTTCCAAAATATATTCCGTGAATTGAATGCAGAGTTGTTGGCTGAGGTCTATGACACTTCGGTGGAAATTATAAAGCAAATGCAGGATGAGGAGAACGATCGAGGTCTTATTGTTAAAGTTCAAGAAGGGATAAAAGTGATTAGTCCAAGTGAACAAGAGGAAGATGAAGAGGGAAAAGAAGATATAGTTCCGAAAAAACAAAATGGCTTGGAAGAAGCTTCTTGCACTGCGAAAATTAACCAAAACATTGATAAACCAAAGGATGCATACATTTATGCTAAGAAAGCTGGAAGACTCAATGTTGTAAATGAGCACACTCTCCCCCTCCTTCGACTTGCAGACATGAGTGCTGAGAAACTCAACCTTCTTCCGGTAATATGTCAACGTCTTGAATAGTTTGATTTATCTAGTTTGACAAAAAATCTTATAAAGTTTACATAAATTTAAGTTAAAAATTTATTGATATTTATATTAATCATATATTGTGAACTATTAATTAATTCTTGAATTTTGGATTTTTGCATTTTGAAGAACGCATTGTTAGCGCCGCACTACACAATTAATAGTCACACCATTGGCTACGTGACCGAAGGCGAGGCCCATATCCAAATTGTAGATTACAATGGGCAAATTGCACTAAATGAAACACTACGCCAAGGAGAAGTGTTTGTCATCCCTCAATTGTTTGTCTCTATATTAAAGGCTGGAAAACGTGGCTTTGAAGGTGTGTTCTTTAAAACGAGTAGTCGACCGATGGTGAGCTCTCTAGCTGGTTATGGTTCAATTTTAAGGGGCTTGCCGCTTCAAGTGATCACCAACTCATACCAAATCTCCCCTAATGATGCCCAAGAGGTGAAACAAAATAGGAAATATGAACACTTACTATTGTCTCCTAGTCCTAGGCGTTCCTCCTCTTAAATAAGATCATGCTCAAGTTGTTCCGTTTCTAAAGCTACCACCATGCTCTCCTATAAAGGCCCGACTTATGCTTTAACCTTATTGTTAATAGGAAGGTGAACTTTTGTTTGTATGTATGAGCAAGGCCTTTATCTAATAAATAAAATGTCTTTTTTTAGTTTAAAGTTTATTTATGGGTGCATGCTTACATGTTCCATGTATTTTCCTTTATAAGATAAAATTTAGGTTAATTAAAATAACCCAGATAAGTAGTCAACAAATTAGTTCAAGGCAAAATGAAACTGTGGATAAACTAACCAAGCAAAGAAAAAAGATTGGCCTAGTTTGAAGTAGAATGAGCATCTGCATATGAAAATTCTATTGGCCTAGTTTGAAGTAGAATGAGCATCTACATATGAAAATTCTAGTTCAATGCAAGTTGTCATAAGCACACATTGCGAGCATAATAAATTTGATTATTATGATAGCTATGAAATCAATGACGGTTTAATGCTTGTTTCAATTTTTCATGTGAAATAATTGAAACAACCAACAAATTCGACTAAGTATCTTTTGAAAAATAGGAGCAACACATGCATGGCCTCTACCGATAGCAAATGTTCTTGTATTGGAGTGTGTGCAAAAGACTTAAATCACTCTTGTTTATAGCATTCCTTGGATAAAATACTATTAATCTTATTTTTGCATTGGTAGATCTTCTAATGGGGCTATGACCAAAAACAAATCATACCAAAAAAATGGTATAAATAAAAATGAAATAAAAATGTCAAGGGAGCAGGTCAAATAAAGTAGGGTGTCTATGGAATGCATTGTTCACTAAACTATAGAAAATAGTATAAGCATGGATCAAATTGAATGGCATTGCCAAAAACTCATAGGAGTCAAATCCGGTCAATTTTGCAAAGTAACATGCTTTGGACAACTGATTGAACAACTCTATATTTGAAATAGGGTACCTTTTATGGTAACTTTTTTTGATTCCTCATAGTCGATGCACAGCCATAATGAACCATCATGTTCTTTCTAAAATTACATCCAAAAGGATTTGGACAAGAGATCGAACAAATTTATATTCAAAAAAGGGAATCTTTTTTATGGTAATTTTGTTGTGTTCCTCATAGTGTATACACGACCATAATGAACCATCATGTTCCTTCTAAAACAATATCCAAACACCATAAAATGTTATTTAAGGTTGCACAAGGGAAACATCAAGCAATTCAAACAATTACTTCCTTAGCTTAACCAACTATGAAAATCCCATCCTATAAGGGTCATGTGCTAGGGTTCAAACAAACTTTATAATGTCATGGGTCAAACATTTTACACCTTGTGAAACGCCATGTGTGACTAGCTACAACACTCTTGCTTAACTAGTAAACCGATCGAAAATATACCAAAATTTACCACAAGAATACATTGACAACCATCATATTAACACAAAGTAAGTGGAAGCAATAATAAATTATGTAAGCAAATGAGAATCACATGGTAAATTGTAAAGCAATGCAATTCATTATTAACACCTTTGCATGACATGTGTGTGTAGCAAACAAAACAAATAGGTTAGTACTTTTTACAAATTCTAATGAGTTATATAATGATTGATAAACACTCACCCTCCCTTGACGAATTTTATATGCTATTCTAGCTTTGGTACAAGGAAACATTAAACTAACTGAGGATTCATACTCTAATTCTACTCTAATGCATTAATGTGCTCAATGAATAAAACATATACCTATTATTCACATAATAATTACCTATCTTATGTACACAAGACAATAGGTAGCAAGCAAGCATAGTGCTTTACAGAAACTCAACTTGCAACACCTAAGAATGTGCAAACATCCTAGGTGCATTTTAATAATGATTAAGAAAGACTAGTTTGACCATGGATGTAGATATACGTATTTTTTTTGCAAATGTTAGTATTATTATGTATGTGTGTGCATGTGTGTGCGTGTGTGTGTGTGTGTGGTACTTAGTATATGTGTATATATGCTAACATATATATATGTATGTGGTACATGTATGTGTGTATACATGTAAGTATGTTAATATATAAATATGTATATAAATAGAAGTGTAAGTATATATATAAATGTGCGTGGTATATATATGTATGTATGCATGTATATATATTGATATATGTATATGTATATATTGATATATGCTTAGGCTTGGTAAGGTGTTATGGGAAGGAATAGTTTGTTTACAAATAGTAGTCAATTTTCTAGAATTATCAATGGTTTGTATAAATTGGAGAAGATGGGTATGACTTATATTAGGTATGTTTAACTGATTTCCTATTGGTATTGGTTTATGCTTATACAAGGTTTTTTTTTTTTTTCTTTTGTTTGTTTTGTTGCATGGGGTGTTTTATTGGTTTGTAGGTCCTTGTTTTGTTTTATTTGGACTTGTAGCCCTATTTTGGCTGGATGTTGATGTTGTTTTTTGGGAGGCCTATAAAGTTTTTTTTTTTTTTTTTTTTTCTATTGTAATCTCTCATTGCTTGTTTTATAACTACAGTATTCCTCCACCAAAAGTGAGCATTTATTAATAAATAAATGGAGGTGCCGACATTCTTAAAAAACAAGTATGTATATATAAGTGTATATGCATGTCTATATATGCGTATATATGTGTACATGTGTATTAACTTGTGTTATAATATGTGTTTTGAAAACTAAGGTGTAGTCCCAAGAGGGGGAGTGAATCGGGTTTTAAAAATCTCTTTAAGAATCTTTTTATAAATTCTTTTTGAACCGTTTTATATTAAACAATCACAAATGTAATGTTTAAGTTTTAATCACTTAGTCCAGTTGAAAATTGAATTCAAATTTTAAGCCTCTATGAATGAGTATGTCAATTTGATTTTGCAGTAATTTCAATCAATGCCCAACCAATGAATTCACAATGTAATATATACTTTCAGCTTTTGAATATTTCAATCCATTCAACAAGATAATCAAAACAATATTCTCACTATAAAATGAATTCAGTAAAGCTTCCAAGATTCAGTGATTGAATAACTCAAAGTAGAGTTTGATAAAAACCCTGTATTATAAGATTTAATGAAGCACAATTGAAATTTCTAACACTCTTCCAAAACTCAGAATTTAAATAAACTTTCAATTAATGAGTCTTGGGAGTTAATCAATCAACGTACTCCCTTATGGTTTCCGTAATAAGTATTGATCAACCAACGTACTTCCGTTTGGTTTCCGCAATCCCAAAGTCAAATTAATTTTAGGTTTATTTAATATCCAATCCACAAAATTTATAGATTTGAAATAAACAACCACACAATTATATTTGTGTCGAAAATTAAATAGAGTTTAGAGAAAGTGAGTGAGACCGAGTTTTTACGAGATTCGGCTATACCCGTCTATGTCCTCGCCTTAGGCAACACCACCTAAGGATTCCACTATAACACTCCTTTAAAGGTAGAAGCTACCTTACAATCCCTCCTTTAATATGCTAGAGTACACCTCTCAAAACAATACCCCATGCTTGGTACAACGATTCATCAACCCTTAACTGTCAAGAAAATAAGAAAACAAGAACAATTACTTGTGTACAAGAATTACCCTCAAATAGAGTAGATTAGTACAAAATATAGCACAACTAATTGATACTTCAATGTAAATATCAATAAAGAATAGACTTGAAGCTCAAAGAGCATATCGCTGGGACTCTTTCTTTGATTGATTCAAAACTCAAAAGTTTTGCTCAGAGATCGGTGAACAATAACTCAGTAATTCTCAGAATATCTCAGCAAGTAGATGTGTGCAAGAAGACTTTGAGAGAGTATGAGCAATATAGGCTTGAAATCAGATTTTCAATTTGTCGCGATGTCTCGGGAGCGCGTGTGCCCGGGCGGCGAAATTAAAATCATTTTGATATTTTCAAGAAAAATGGGAATATCGGAGTCGCCACTAACCTTTAGTGCGGTTAGAACACATGATTACTACCCTGTTAGGGGTAGAATCGGTCTACATTACCAGAGTTGGGGCCGGGAGTTCGGTTACGCGAGGAAAAGGTACGAGCACCCCCTACGCGCCTGTTCTTACGAATGGTACCTAATTAATTTGAAATTATCCCTAAGTTAATCTAATAATTCTTTAAATTACTCCTTTTTATAAATTTATAAATAAATGTAAAAAAATAAATAAATAAAATAATAAATAAATAAAGATAATATATACATATATATTCCCTCAGAGCTTAGGGTACGTGATGCCCGAAGGCTCATACCCCCGCAATAAAATCGTAGGGATAAAATCGAAAATAATTTACAAAATACACTCCCAAATTTTGAAGATTTTCTAGGGTTTTTTTTTCTAAGTATTAAAATACTGGTTGGAAGGTTTTGATATATGATAATAGGATAATCAGCAACTACTTAAAATATTACAAATGTCAAAATAAGTAATAAAATATCATATATATTACAATACTAAAGAGTCTATCCAAAAAGTAATACCTTATATATTGAGAATACTAAAACTATCTTAATAGGTAATGCTAAACATCCTACAGATATTATATTAAGTTATATTCTATATGTTAAAATACTTAAAAAAAAAAACCCTAATACGTGATACTAAATATAATAATAATACCATATAATTCATAATAATAACAATAAACATATAATATGAACTTAAATACTGAAATACCATATGAACTAATAATAATACTACAATGCCATCATAATAAACTAATACTTGTAGACTAAAATATAAATACCACCATAAGAGTAATGTAAACATAATGATAAAGATAAACCTAATAAACTATGCCTAAAGATAAAAATAATAATATATGAACATAGTAATAACTATAAATACCACAATATATATAAGATGAACATAGGAATGATATGAACATGACAACGAACAAAATATCCAAAACATCACACAATAATGAAAATTGCACCATAAGTAAAAAGTAATGATAATAACTCTCCAAGCGGTACACCAATATCCTATAAACACCACTACACAAATAAGGAAATAACTAATAAAGGAAATAAACCAAGTTTAGAATTAAAACATGGGAACTAATGAAAGGTTAAGAAATAATGAATATATTACATTCTAAAATGTGCATAATCACAAAAATTAGCATACGATCCTAAGAAGAATGAACTTAAATCCTGCAAAAAAAAGACATAAATATCATATTATCACATTAAAAGACAACAATATTCATTACTTAACATGCATTAATATAAACAATAAAAATTCGAACCTAAATGAATACTATGATGAAAACGAACCCTGCAAAACATAATAAATAAATCAACGTCAACTATATATATGAAACCTGAATTAAAATTTCTGCCACAGTTAGAAAAATCCTTCAAAAAGTCAATTAATGTTAGATATACACATATATAAAATACCAATTAAATGTAAAAAAAAATAAAAAAAAATTAATCTTTATATGACAAAACCCCAAACAACTCCAAAAAGGATATATACACGGGCATGTGTGTGACTGTGAGTGCGTGTTCTGTGTGTGTGTGTTCTGTGCGTGTGTGTGTACAGGAGATGGCAGCGGGTACTTACAGAGGAGGGGGGTACAGCTGGGACTTGAGATGGTGATGGCCGGAAATCTGGAGCAGAGAGGACTGGGTGGTTCGGGTTGCTGTGTAGCAGAGGGTTCTGTGACTGCAGGAGGGGAGCTAAGGTGCTGCCGGAGATCGAGCTGGTGGAGACGCTGCCGTGGGTTGATGTTCAGGCCGCGGTGGATGTGGGCTGCGGCCAATGGAGAGGGATGAGGGAGGTTAGGTGAGTGGTCTGCTGGGGAGAGATCGTGAGGCTCTGCCGGAGCGTGGCTGAGGTCGGTTGGTGTGGTGGTTGCTCACGGCAGTGGAGTGTTGCAGAGAGTGGCCGAGAGGCCTGCTGGGGACTGCTGTGCTAGTGGGGTTCTGGCCGTGTGAGTTCCCTGCTACTTGTGCGTGAAGGAGATGAAGATAATTGAGGGAACCAGGCTGTGTGTCTCCCTCCCGGAGTGTGTGCAGCGCGCCAAGGAGACTTGCCGGAGAGAGCGAGAGACAGAGAGAGAGACAGTGAGGTTTTTTTTTTTGGTTTGTTTTTCTTTTTGGCCTCCCCCCACGTCCATATGAGTTCTCAAGCCTTTTTAAAGGCTCTCCCCAAAACCCTAGTGTAGACTTTCCTTTTTGTGTTTTTTTTGTTTTTATTTTTTATAATAATAATAATAATAGTTATAGTAATAATAATACTAGTAGGATAATAATAATAATAATAATAATAATAATAATAATAATAATAATAATAATAATAAGAATAATAAAAATAATAAAAAAAAAATAATAGTAATACTAATAATAATAATAATAATAATAATAATAATAATAATAATCGTAATAATAATATATCAAAAACAATAAAATAAATGGAAAATAAAATTTAAAATAAAAGTACTAGTAAGGATAATAATAATAATAATAATAATAATAATAATAATAATAATAATAATAATAATAATAAATATACTAATAATATAGGAAAATAATAAAAAATAATAATAATAAAGTATCAATTTTGAAGAAAATAATAATAATAATAATAATAATACTAATAATAATAATAAAATAATAAAACAAAGGGAACCCCTTGTTCTATTTGGTTAGGGCAAAAATAGGGTGTCTACACAATTCTTGGTATACAATTTGATTTGAGAAATCATGAATTCATAGAGCTAAAAAGTCATAAATTCATGTTGCCCAAGTTACTTGGAGTGTTTCCCAAGTTTTTACAAAGTTTGGGGCACAAGCAACTCAATTTGGAAACTTTAAAACACTATTTTAAAACTAGCCATTACGAAGATTAGTCGCCTATACCCTTTGGGGTCAGTCGCCTGATCTTTGAAAATCAGCGTATTTTTAAGGTCATAACGAGGTTAGTCGCCTAAGCTCACTACGATTAGTTGCCTGATCCTATACTATCTTCCAAATTTAGTTCAGCAAAAATTGTCAGTCGCCTGACCAAGCAAGGGTCAATCGCCTGAATAGTAAAAACATTGTGTTTAATATTTGTTTCCAAAAACTCTTACCAACCTTGTTTTGAGACTTTTCAAAGAAATTTTCCAAGATTTTCAAAATAAGGTCTCTAAGTCCATAATTAACCCTAATGAACTTCAAAGCATTCAGTATGATATTTAAATGAAGTACTTACACAAGGCTTCCTTAAGATTTTAAAACTTAAAACTTGAAGTCTTCATGTATATCTTTGCTTTGAGTCCATCTTGTCTTGAGCTTCAATATCTGAAATTAGGAATAGCTTCCCAAAAGGGGGTGAAATGGACTTTTAAAAAAAAAAATTTAATTCCTTTTTAGAATTCTTAAACTTATTTTATTTCTTTTAACCAATTTGTGACTTGTTTTTTTTAATTTGTTAAGCACTCAAGAACTTAGTTTCTTTATTTAATCCTTAACTATTCAAACATCCAATCATTACCAAACCAATCAACTATAATTAGAAAGCAAACAACCAAGCCAATACACAGCACTTATGTAATATAAAAACTCAAGATGGTTGTTTGTTTATATTAGCCAAATTTGAACCAAGCCTTGTATAAATGAATTTGGTTCTTCAATATGATGTGCAATATAAAATTCAATCCCTTTTTCCAAATAATTAGAATTCAGATAAACTCTTAGTTAATTTCTCTTTGGGATGTTTAACCAAGTAACGTACTCCTGTATGGTTTCCGCAAGATATGGTTTAACCAACGTACTCCCTTTCGGTTTTCGCAACCTAAATCAAAATAAAATTTTAAGTTTATTTGATTTCCAAATATACGTAGTATATATGATTTTCAATTTAAACCATCCACGCAATTTAAATATGTATTAAAAATAAAGAGTAGAGAAAGAAAAAGTGAGACGGAGATTTTTACGAGGTTCGGCTTATACGGCCTACGTCCTCACCTTTGGTAAACCACCAAAGGATTCACTAAACATGTTCCTTTAATGGGCGGAACAAACCTTTACAACACTTCTTGGCTATGGCTAGAGTCCGCCTTCTCCAAACGATATCCCCTCATCTGGTCACTCCTTAACTAGGCTAGAGCCCGCCTCTCTAAGCAATATCACCTTGCTTAGCCAACGATCCAAACAACTCTTGGAATCATCAATCTACAAGATAAAGATTAAATAGATGCGTACAAAGAACTTGCTCCTCAAAGAGCTGGTTAGTACACCAATTACAGCACAACTAATATACTTCAAAGTAAATCACAATATGGAAATTAACTTGAAGCTCAACGAAGTATATCACCCATTAATTATTTCAATGATTGAAAGATTTAGAATTTGTAGCACAATTCTGGTGGAAGAAGATCAACAAAATTTTAGTTGAATTCGTGCACAATATGTGAGCTTGAGAGCAAGAGAGAGCCATGAAAATTTGAGAGCAATTTGAGAGAGATTTTGAATTTTTTTAGAATTTAAATTCTTGGTTGTATTGATTCAATGATCTTTGAGGCTTATTTATAGACTTTAAAAAGTGTATAACTTGATCCCCAAGTGTGTTGAAGTATCCCCCAAATTTCCATAAATTTTGAGCCACAAACAACCCTATTTAAAAATTCGACCGTTATGAGAAAATTCATAACAACCGCGTGACAGATGACTATCCATTTTGGGTAGTCATCTATCCAGTTAAAACAAAGGGACAGAAAGGTGGCAGTCATCTGTCCAAACACGAGCAGACACCTCATTTTGCACCAGCAGTCGACTGTCCAATTCTTGACAGTCGTCTGTCAAGCTGTCAACTTCGAATACCCTTCAGTCTTGTAGTCATAACTTTTTATTTATAACTCCAAATTTGACGTTCTTGATGTCAAATGAAAGCTAAGATAAAATAATAAAACCTTTATGTTGAACACATTTTAAAATAAAGACGTTTTGATGGATAAAAATGCACATCCATGCATATGTAGAAAAATTAACATCATTTAAGAAATCCTCTTTTTGGTGTTTTTCATTCCAAAACAGATTCTAACCTTTTTAAAACAATTTTTGACCTTATAAAAAAAATTTCCAAGTATGTTCAAAGGTATCTAGGTTTAATACATTAACCTAAGAGTTTCATGCATCCATATTGAAATTCTTTGAAATACTTACATGAAATTTCCTAGATTCTTTCAAATTTTCAATCCTTGAATTCCTTGAGGTCTTTATGTTTGCTTCATCTTTCTTTGAGCTTTCCATGTTGATCACTTTGGCTTTCATTCTTGAAGCTTTTTCTTTAATATCAATGCTCTTGTGATCTTCAAGTTTTAATCTTTAAATCCATGCTTCAAACTTGATATAATCATCCTTATCTGAGGTACAAGCTCTCATGAACTCTTTAATCTTGCATTCTTCATTTAGTCTTGAAAATACATCACTTAATATAACATGTTTAGATCCACTTGTTTGTTAGCATCAAAATAGGATATTAATCCTTATAAGGCCAACAATATCCTTTGAGCTTCCATAAGATTTGTCTGTCTTTGATCCTTTAGGCTTCCTTTTGATCACTTGTTGTTGTAGTATGAGCTTTTAACAATCACTTGTGATCTTGGACTCTTAATACTTGAAATTTTGAACTTCATAGACTTGGTTTCCTGAAACATCATCACTTAAACCACAACATGTTAAATTTACCTTAATTTTTTATCATCAAAATAAGATTTGAAAGCCATGTTAGGCCAACAATCTCCCCCTTTTTGATGATGACAAAAAAGGAGCGAAGATTAGAGAACCTTGATAAGGCTCTCCCTTACAATAAGCATACTTTTAACAATGTTTGGAAAAATCATTCATATGTATCAAAATCAGGATTTCAGATGTAAGTTCAAAGATCTTGAAAACTAAGGTGTAGTCCCAAGAGGGGGGGTGAATTGGATTTAAATTTTATTTTAATTCTTTTTAATGAATTAGTGACTTCTTGGTGATTTATTAAATACACAACAAATATTTTCAATCCACAACCACAAGTATTTAAAAAAATAAGTTATCAATCAATCAATCAAACCAATCAATTTTCCAATCAACCACAATATTCAAACTAAGAAAGAAGATTCAACTTGTGTTTGTTTGCAACCCTATAGTTAATGAAATTGCTTTCTTAAAATGAGGTGCAATCCAATACTCTTTCCAAAGGTTTAGACGTTAAATAAACTTTTAGTTTAAAGAGTCTTTGAGTGTTTCACCAATCAACGTACTCCCTTATGGTTTCCATAAAGAATGGATCAACCAATGTACCCCCTTTCGGTTTTCGCAATCCCAAAAATAAATTAAGCTTAAGTTTACTTAATATCAAATCCATGTAGTGTTTATGATTAACGAATTTAAAACATCCACGCAATTTATATATATGCTGAAAATAAATAGCAAGTGAAAGAGAGAGTGAGACCACGGTTTTTACGAGGTTCGGCTTATATCCAGCCAACATCCTCGCCTTTGGCAAATCACCAAAGGATTCACCAAAACCGGTTCCTTTGTCGGGCGGAACAACACCATTTGCACACTCCTTTGATTGGGCTAGAACCCACCTCTCCAAATGATATAGCCTCATTCGGTCACTCCTTCAATTAGGCTAGAGCAGCACCTCTCTAAGCGATATCCCCTCGCTTAGCCAACGATCCAACAATTCTAGAATCGTTACAATCTATAAGAGATACAACAAATAGATGTGTACAAAGTGTGCTCTTACAAAGAGCTTATTAGTACAAGTAAAATCTATATAATTCAATCAAATTCACAATATGAAATACAATTGAAGCTCAAAAGAGATTTCACCAAGTTTTCCTTCTAGATGAAAATGAACAATTCAGAAACATAAAGAAGGATTGATCAATTGCTTCCAAAAAATCTCAACAATTCAAATGTGTAATGATAAGAGCATGAGAGCTTTTAAGAGTATGAGAGTTTCAGCTTTGAGAATTGATTTTCAATTGCTTGGTATAATTTAATTTGAAAAACCATGTATTTATAAAGTGAGTTTCCTTGTCTCCAAAATTTCTTGGAGTGTCCCCCAAGTTTTAATAACTTTTATATTTAACAAATTAATTTTTAGAATTTTCCCGTTAAAGTTCAAAATTTAAATTTTCGTAGGGTCAGTTGGCTGACTAGGTGACTGGGTGGGCGTTTATACATGGTCAGTTGGCTAGACAGGCAACTCGGAGCTTTCTGTCTCCCAAAAATTAATTTTGTTAACTGGTCAGTCGGCTAACTAAACACAAGTCATTCTGATCTGTTGGCTGACCAGACAATTTGCTAAAGTGCTGACATCTTCGACCTTGCTTTAGTATTTTGGTCATAACATTTTTTATACAACTCCAAATTAATTGATCTTTGTATCAACAAAACTCTAAGAGAAACGCCTAAAACTTTCATGTTGAAAAATTTTTAAAATAATAAGCTTTTGATAGAGAAAACGATATATCAATGCGGGTGTAGAAAAACTAACAGCATTTGGAAAATCCTCTTTTTAGAGCTTTTTATTCCAAAACTAATTTTAACCATTTTGAAATATCTTTTGACCTTATAAAAATATTTTTCAAGTATTTTAAAATGTATCTAGGTCCAATTAATTATCCTAAGAGTTTCTTTTATCCATATTGAAATCGAATGAAATACTTACATAAAGACTTTTTAGATTTTATGACATTCTTAAACACTTAAGTCTTCATGCTTTGTCTTGGCCCTTTCTTCAAGCTTTAACATCAAGTTCATCATGTATTAACTCTTTCTTTAAGATTTAATATCAAGTTCATCCTCTCATAGTCATCAAGCTCCAATATATCATCTATGCCTTTAAATATTCTTTAAACTTCATATGATCATGTTCCTTTGGAATATAAGCTTCAATTGATCTTTGTGAGTACTTGACCTTGGTTTCACATATGTGAGATTTGAAATATCATCACTCAACCAAATATGTTAAGTTCCACTTTTTTGTTAGCATCAAAATAGGATGTTAAGCCTTGTAAGACCAACAATCTTCCCCTTTTTTATGATGACAAACAATGAGTAAAAAATATGAGGAAGCCTTAAAAAGACTACCCCTTTCAATAAGCGTCATCTTCAGCATATTTGTAAGATCAAGATTACTATCAACAATAATTTTAAGATCATTCAATATCATGCATATCAATACCAATTTCAAGGTCATTCAATGTCATGTACTTCTCCCCTTTTTCAAATACTTCTCTCCCTTTTGAAATATAATTCATGTTTCAAAATTTCAAAATATTTCAATACCAAACTCAATTTTCAATTTTTGCTCAAAACTTCTCCCCCTTTTGACATCAATAAAAAAGAGTAGGATATAATCAAAATAAATCATATTTTTGAGCATATGAATATCAATCATGCATATCAAGTATATGATACCAATTTTGATTTTCATTAATTCTAATTCCAATTGAACTTTTGAATTTTTAATACCAAACTCAAATTGAAAATTTATAATACCAACTAAAAATTTATGATACCAATAAAAAATAATTAATGATATCAAAAAAAATTAGTGAGAAACAAATACAAGTTATAAGTCATAATACTCCCACTGAATTTAATACATTCAGATTTGATACCATATATGCTTTCTAATTTTATCGTCCATGTTTCAAACATTTTATGTACATGCTCATGGATATCAAATACCAATATCATATCAATTTCATAATTTACTTATGGATATAATTATTTTTTTCATGCTCAAATACCGATTTATATATTCATGGATACTAATACACTTTATAGATATCAATGTTAATGTCACATTATGCACAACTCATGAATACTCTATTATTTAGATTCAAATTTATCCATTTATCCATGTGATCCATCATAAGCATACATGGCCAAGAATTTATCAATTCATATCAAAATTCATGTTTCTAAATCATGCTTCATAACTTTATGCTCAAATTTTCAAAATATAGTGAGTCATAAATTATCAATATTTTCATTGTCTTTAAAAATTCCAAGATACCAAAATTAAGATGTACACATGTATCATATTGCATTCATATAAGCATGGAGTAAATCATATCATGTGCTTTGTACTATACTTTTACTTGGTCAAGTATTTTATTTCAAACTTGTTTAACAATTTTTCCTTCAATCAGTCGGCTGAGCTCCTATCCAGTTAGCTGACCTATACTTTCTCTTTGAAGGTTTTGTTCAGTCAGTCGGCTAACAATTATTCTGCCAAGCTTTCTTCTTTATCAATAAGCTCTATTTGCTTTAGATTTTCTTTTTCTTTTTTTATTTCATTTAAGCATCCAAACTTTATGTATCATAATGCTTTCTATTTTATGCCTTGTATGATTCATTCATTGATTTGAGGCCAACAATTTTCATGAGTTTCAATAAGATAAGTTTGAATAATTTTATCCTTATTCTCTATTTCAATTTATTCAATATATTTGTATGATGTTCTATAAATTTAATATCAATTGAAGTTGAAGAACTTAGTATTTCATTTTTGGTACCCATATTTTCTTGGTTTCGGAAGGTTTAACAAGAGATGTTTCTTTAATTCTCTAAACTTATTTAGTCTTCACACCTTTTCTTTTAAATGAACATTCAAACTTTATATATCCTTTTTTTTCTTACATTGATAGCATATGGCGTTAATGTAGGCATTAGAAGATGTGTTAGCATAATATTTGGATGCTTTTAAAAAATAACCCATGTAAAGATTCTTTTTCGTTTTATTTTCAACCACATTAAATCCAATGCCTTCATTGTTTAAGGTCATCCTTTGTGAGCCTATCGTTTTGTCAAAGTTTTCCTTTCCTTTTATGAAGTTGTAAATGATCTTTTCTTTATTTTCAATTTGATTTTTGAGATCACTTATCTCAATATCTTTCTTGTCATCAACTTTCTTTTGTGATTTCTTTAATTCTTAAGATAATTTTTTGATTTTATTCTCTAATTCAGACATATATATGTTTTTTTCATATTCCATAGAGGATAGGGATCGAAGATCTTCTATCATCTTTTCATTCTTGCTTTCTAATTTCTTGATTTTCAAGTTTTTTTCTTTTTTAGCAAGATTTTTAGCTTCTAATTCTTTTATTGCAGCTTCATACTTATTTTTTATTTTCTTGAGTTTTGCATCTTTATCGTTTTTAGCAATCTTAATTGATTCTAGCTCTTTCATCATTCCATCATTCTTGTTTTTCAATGACGTGTTTTGTTTAGTTACTTTGATTTGCATCTAATGTACTTTGAATAATTCATTTTGAAGTTCTTCATAAGATGGCATGCTTTCATCCTTTGATCCATCACTACTACAACCATGAACCGTTTTGGAAAGGGAGCTTCCCTCATCATCCCATGCCATAAAGCAAGTGTAAGCAACCTCTCAGTCACTTGATTCACATTCCGAGCTACTTGTACTATCCCAAGTAGTGGCTTTCATGGCCTTTTTATTTTTCTTCTTAAAATCTTTCTTAAGTAGTGGACATTTCAATTTTATATGTCCAACTTTATTGCAATTATAACATGTGGGAGTTTTATTTTTTAATTTCTTTGTATTAGTTTCTTCTTCATCTGATTCAGAGTTTTGGTTTCTTCTTTTGATTTTGTTTTTCCTTCTAAAACTTTTTTCAATTTTCTTATATATGAAGGCTAGTTCATCTTCATCCATCTCTTCTTCACTACTAGAGCTTTCTTTTGAAGTTTTGAAGGCTATTGATTCTTGGACTTTAGTTTTTCCATTCCTTTCATTTATTGACATTTCATATTGGGGAGAGAACCTATTAGTTCATCTAAAGAAGTGGTTTTAAGGTTCCTACCTTCCATTTATGCAATGGCCTTTGGTTCCCATATAGGTGGCAGCCCTCTAAGAATTTTTCTTATCATCTCATAAGTAGCGTAGGTTTTTTCTAAGGCATTTAGGGAATTTATTATGTAAGTGAACCTAGTGTACATGCTAGTTATAGATTCATCTTAGTTCATCTTAAAAGCTTCATATTCGCTTGTAAGCATATCAATCATATTATCCCTAACATCTATAGTGCCTTCGTAAGATACTTCTAGCTTGTCCGATATTTCCTTGGCCGATTTGCAAGTCATTACTCTATTAAATTTATTAGCATCTAGGGCATAATACAAGGCATTTATGACACTTGAATTTATTTGTAGCATTTTTTAATCTATATCGGTCATGTCCTTTTGCTCTTTAGGAATTTATTTTTCGTCTACTAGTTTATGGGGAATTAGGTCACCATCTGTGACAACCTCCCAAGCTTTCCAATTCATAGTTTGAAGATATATTCTCATACGTTGTTTCTAAAAATTATAGTTCAAACCACAAAAGATGGGTGGTCGGGTTGAGGATTTACCCTCTCCGAAGGGAGCTACTCCTATGTGTACCATATAGATCTTTTTATAACTACTTGTTAGAATTTGTTATAACCCTGCTCTCATACCAATTGAAAACTAAGGTGTAGTTCCAAGAGGGGGGTGAATTGGATTTAAATTTTTTTCTTTAATTCCTTTTAATGAAATCTTGGCTTCTTGTTGATTTATTAAAAACACAACAAATACTTTCAATCCACAACCACAAGTATTTAAACAAACAAGTTATCAATCAATCAATCAAACCAATCAATTTTCCAATCAACCACAATATTCAAACTAAGATAGAAGATTCAGCTTGTGTTTGTTTGCAGCCCCGTAGTTAATGAATTTGTTTTCTCAAAATGAGGTGCAATCCAATACTCTTTCCAAAAGCTTAGACGTTAAATAAACTTTCATTTTAAATAGTCTTTGAGTGTTTCACCAATCAACGTACTTCCTTACTGTTTCCACAAAGAATGGATCAACAAACGTACTCCCTTTCGATTTCCGCAATCCCAAAAACAAATTAAGCTTAAGTTTACTTAATATCAAATCTACGTAGTGTTTATGATTAAAGAATTTAAAACATCCATGCAATTTATATATATGCTGAAAATAAAGAGCAAAAGAAAGAGAGAGTGAGACCACGATTTTTATGAGGTTTGGCTTATACCCAGCCTATGTCATCGCCTTTGGCAAACCACCAAAGGATTCACTAAAACCAGTTCCTTTGCCGAGCAGAACAACACCATTTACACACTCCTTTGATTAGGTTAGAGCCCGCCTCTCCAAACGATATAACCTCATTCGGTCACTCCTTCAATTAGGCTAGAGCAGCACCTCTCTAAGCGATATCCCCTCGCTTAGCCAATGATCCAACAATCCTGGAATCATCACAATCTACAAGAGATACAACAAATAGATGTGTACAAAGAGTGCTCTCACAAAGAGCTTTCCGGTACAATATAAAAATCTATATACTTCAATCAAATTCACAATATGAAATACAATTGAAGCTCAAAAGAAATTTCACCATGTTTTCCTTTTAGATGAAAATTAACAATTCAGAAACATAAAGAAGGATTGATCAGTTGCTTCCAAAAAATCTCAGCAATTCAGATGTGCAAAGATGAGAGCATGAGAGCTTTTAAGAGTATGAGAGTTTCAGCTTTGAGAATTGATTTTCAATTGCTTGGTATAATTTAATTTGCAAAACCATGTATTTATAGAGTGAGTTTCCTTGTCTCCCAAGTTGCTTGGAGTGTCCCCCAAGTTTTTATAACTTTTAGATTTAAAAACTAATTTTTAGAATTTTTCCGTTAAAGTTCAAAATTTGAATTTTCGTAGGGTCAGTTGGCTGACCAGGCAACTAGGTGGGTGTTTATACAGGGTCATCTAACTGGATAGGTGACTGAGAGCTTTCTATCTCCCAAAAATTAACTCTATTAACTCATCAGTCGGCTGACTAAACACAGGTCATTTTGGTCAATTGGCTGACCAGACAAGTTGCTGAAGTGTTGACAACTTCGACCCCGCTTCCGTATTTTGGTCATAACTTTTTCTATACAGCTCCCAATTAGTTCATCTTGGTATCAACATAAATCTGAGAGAAATTCCTAAAACTTTCATGTTGAACACTTTTTTAAATAATGATTTTTTTATATAGAAAAAGACATATCAATGAGGATGTAGAAAAAATAACAGCATTTAGAAAATCCTCTTTTTGGTGCTTTTCATTCCAAAAATAATTTTAACCATTTTGAAATATCTTTTGACCTTATAAAAATATTTCCAAGTATTTTAAAAGGTATCTAGGTCCAAGTAATTATCCTAAGAGCTTCTTGTATCCATGTTGAAATCGAATGAAGTACTTACATAAAGACATTTTAGATTTTTTGACATTCTTAAACACTTAAGTCTTCATGCGCTGTCATGGCCCTTTCTTCAAGCTTTAATATCAAGTTCATCATGTCTTAGCCCTTTCTTCAAGCTTTAATATCAAGTTCATCCTCTCATAGACTTCAAGCTTTAATATATCATCCATGCCTTTAAGTATTCTTTAAGCTTCGTATGATCATGTTCCTTTGGAATATAAGCTTCAATTGATCCTTGTGAGTACTTCACCTTGGTTTCACATATGTGAGATCTGAAATATCATCACTGAACCAAATATGTTAAGTTCCACTTATTTGTTAGCATCAAAATAGGATGTTAAGCCTTATAAGGCCAATAGATCTACATATCATAATCAAGTATTAGAGCATCATAGTTCATTAGCATGTCTCAAGACATCATATAATATCATTATTAGAGCATTGTCTCATATATTTTTGCATTATAACTCAAATTTCTCAATTTGCATATATTTCCTCATTTTGGCCATTTTGGCTTTCTCCCCCTTGCTATTTTTTTCAAATATGCTCTTATTTTTGCTATGCTCTCATTTTTGCTCTAAAAAATTCTCTCCCCCTTTGACATCAATCAAAAAGAGATAAAAAGCATAGTCACAGAGATATTTAGAATAATACACAATAATAAGCATATTCAATTAGTACAACACAATGAACAAAATGTCACAACTAAGCTATAAATAAACAAAAATAGCAGAGATGCAAAGCTAATACATACATATAACTAAACCACAACGCAAAAAGCAACAAATATATCCATCATCATCCGAGGCATCATCACCATCAGAAAAATCAGCATTATCAACTGCAACATCTTCTTCAGTACCTTCATCACTTCCTTCTTCAAATTCCTCATCACATGTATCATCACTACGAGGTACAGAGTTAATGTCCATGGGATCAACACTCAGAGAAGAACTAGCCCTATACTGCTCTATGCAAGTAAGGCACTGATCAAGTGAGGAGCAAGTAGTCTGGAGTGAGGTCATGTCCTCCTGAAGTGACTAAAGTCCTGAACGCATGTCTTTATTTTTTGGATTTTGTGAATAATGTGCTATCCGCCTTTCCTCTTGAAAAACTGTTTTCTAGTAGAAATCTACAAAAGCTTTCTTGATTTGTGGCCAGCAATACCATTTTTATATTCATTTGTTTCGATGTTATAGTCGACAATAAGCTCATAAAGTTTTCTTTAAGATTTTCCATTTCAACTAGTTCAATATCCTTGTATTAAATTGGATTAAGTAGCTTTCCATATAATGAACAAGGAGAAATTTTCTTCTTATATTTGAATTGGCTATTTTGAATCTGGTAGGCTATGGAGGCATCCCTTTTCATTTTAGTATAGATTTAACTTTCTTAATTTCTAAAAAGGGAATGACTAATCCTAATATCTTTGGAGTCCTTAGTTTGTGAACTAGGTTTTTTATCTAGATACCCATTCTGTCTTGGGTTTGGATGGTTTAACAAGTGATGTTTCTTTTATTATCCAAACTTGTCTAGTTTTCACACTCTTTGCTTTTAATGGACATTCAAACTTAATGTGCCCTTTCTTCTTACATAGGAATCATGTAGTGTGAGTGTAAGCATTTGAAGAGCTACTAGCATAATTTTTCAAGGCTTTTGCAAAGTACCCCATGTAGAGGTTCATTTTCTTTCTGTTCTTAACTCCATTGAATCCTATGCCTTCTTTATTCAAGGATATTCTTTGTGCGTCAATCATTTTATCAAGATTTTATTTTCCTTCAGTGAAGTTGTAGATGATTTTGGCTTGATCCTCAATTTTTCTCTTAAGATCACAAACTTCTAAGTTTTGTATATTTTTACCCTTTTCTTCATTTTGAGACATTTTGCTGATTTTGTTTTCTAGTTCAGAAATATATAGATCTTTCTCATTATCAATGGAAGTTTGGGATCTTAGATCTTCCAATTCTTTCATCACCTTTTCATTCTTGCTTTCTAATCTCTTGATTTTTAAATCCTTTTCTCTTTCAGTAAGATTTTTAGATTCTCATTCTTTCATAATAGCTTCATTATTATTTTTCAATGAAGTGTATCGTTTAGTTACTTTAACTATAATTTTATGAACCTTGAATAGTTCACTTTGTAATTCTTCATAAGATGACATATTCTCATCGTTGGATTCATCAAATGAGCAAGATTCATTGTATGAGTCATTTAATGATTTGGATGTGGAACTTTGTTCTTCATCATCGTCACATGCCATAAAGCAAGTATAAGCAACTTCTTGGTCACTTGATTCACTTTCTGAACTACTGTAACTTATATTGTCTCATGTAGTTGCCTCCATTGCCTTATTCTTTTTCTTCTTAGAATCCCTCTTAAGTTGTGGAAAATCTGGTTTAATATGCCAAACTTTCTTACAATTATAACAAGTAGGGGGTTCATTTTTAGTTTCCTTTTTACTTGTTTCCTCTTTATATGATTTGGAGTCCTTGAATTTTCTAGTAAATTTATTCTTCTTTCTCAGGATTTTTGCAAGTTTCTTGGTTATGAAGGCTATATCATTCACATCCATCATGTTGGAATTTGTGTATTCCCAAGAGGGGGGTGAATTGGGTATTTAAAATTTATTCCTAGGTATGTCCAAATCAGCAACAATAATACTCAACCTAGGGTATATCTATATACTCATAAATCCAAATGGGCAAATAAATGAAAGATGTGGAAATTAAATCATGCGTAGCATTCACACAATAACATACATGTGCAAGAATATAAACTGCAAAAATATCAATTAGGGAACACATGATATGTTGTTGGGGTTCGGCCAACTGAGCCTACGTCCCTGCCTCAGCTCGCAAGCTCGAGGATTATCACTACTGCTCACTTAACGGGTGGAGCGATACCGATTACAACCAGGTCAAATCTCAGGGCTAACCTCAACCTTTACAAACTCTCATTGTGGGGCGAAGAAGACCCTAGGTCAAATTCATAAAGCTAACCCCAACCTGATCCTTACGGGTTAGATCAAACCTCCTCAGGCCACGCCTGGAATACAATAATGAAATACAAATTTGTGTACAATTCAAATTGCTTCAATCACAAGCAGATTATGTACCGATATGCACATGTAATAATCAACGCACTTCAATATGATAAGAACTATAAGCTCAGTGCACTATGTGTGCTAACACTTAATCTTGTGTCAATATTCAATCAAGTACAGGAGTGTATTATCAAGCCTATTTTTGAAACAATGTATAGATATACATCTCAATCACAATTTTGGGCTTCAAAGATTTTCACCAAGTGTAATCAGAATATCTCTAAAAATATTTTCTCAAGATTCTAGCACCAGAGATATTCAAAAAAATAATCTTGTGAAAATAACACTTGCACAATAAATAAATAAATAAATAAAAACACAAGCCTTACGTGTCTTGCAATTCAAATGTCAAGTCCCACAAGTTACAAGGTTTCCCACACAATAGATTTATTAAATTAAATGAGGGGAAAACCTTAGCTAAACTCTCAATAAAAAATAATCCAGCAATCACTCAAAGAGAGTTTTTAGCAAATATGAATATTGTAGAATCACTCAAGAATACACTCAGACAATAAGATTTTTCAAATGAATGAGCAAAGGATGAGTATTAGGGTTTGATTGTGAAAAAATAACTCTCAAAAATTCAAAGGAAATTTTGCTAATCAAAATCCCTAATCCTAGCTTAATTTGTGCAAATGAACATATTTATATATATAGGCACACTCAAAAATATTACCTTTGGGACATAAGGGTAATTATTAAAATTATTTTAAATGTGTTTAATAAAATTAACCCTGTTTTACCCCAATTAATAGCGGTAAAAATTAGGTTAACTAGAGAGTTTCAGTCAATCGAGCCATAGGTTTGTTCACTCAAACAAACACATGAAGAAAAATAATTTTTGAAGTTCGGGTGCCTGAAAAATGGTTTGGATGGTTGAACTAGGCAATTTTCAAAATGTCTAAGATTCGGTCGCCTGAACTCAAATTCGGTCTGACAAACTTGCATGTTCGATCGCCCAAGCTCAAAATGAACTTGAAGTTTGGGCACCCGAGGATGCTGGAAAAAGTCAAGACTCGGGTTCGGTCAACCACGGACGTTTAGTTCAAATAAGTTTGGTTGCCCAAGCCACAGTCAACATTTTGAATTTTGATCCCTAAGGTCATTCAACGGTCTTGAGTTTATAGGTTCCTACATACATGAAATGCATCAATTATTACAAACCTTTGCATAATTAGATATTACATACCCAAATTGAATGAAATATAAAATTACATGCATGAAATGCATCAATTATTACAAACCTTTGCACAATTTGGGACTTCTTCTTCTTCAAGTCACCATACGCTGCCATATGATTTTACTAAAATGATCCTGCACACAAACTTGGCAAACATTAAATACTAAGGTATTTGTTATAATCAAAACGGGATAAGACCCATAAGGTCAAAACATCACTTCTTTATCTTCATCACTGGAGCTTTCACTTGAGTCTTTAAATGCAATGGATTCCTTGTTTTTAGATTTTCCACTTCTTTCATTTATTGTCCTCCCATAAGTGAGTAGAGATCCAATTAATTCATCTAAGGAGATGTCTTTTACATTCTTCCTTCACTTATTGCAGTGACGTTAGGTTCCCAAATCGGTGGTAGTCCTCTAAGAATTTTTCGGATCATTTCATAAGTTGAGTAATTCTTTTCTAAGACATTGAGGGAGTTTATTATATGGGTGAACCTAGTGTACATACTAGTAATAGTTTCATCCAAATTCATCCTAAAAGACTCATACTCATTTTTGAGCATGTCGATTCTATTATCTCTAACATCAACCATTCCTTCATAGGTTACCTCTAGCTTATTCCAAATTTCTTTGGATGACTTACATGCCATGACCCTATTAAATTCATTTACATCCAAGGAACAATATAGTGCATTCATAGTACTTGAATTAACTTGTAGCATCTTAAAATCATTATCGGTCATGTCTTTTTCCTCTTTGGGTACTTCTTTGCCATCTATGTTTTTGGTAGGGATGTGGTCACCATGTGTGACAACTTTCCAAGCTTTCCAATCCATGGTTCGTAGGTATATCCTCATTCATGGTTTCCAAAAAGTATAGTTGACATTGCAAAAGAGGGGTGGTCTATAAGAGGATTGACCCGTGACAAAGAAAGATACACCTAGGTGTTCCACTTAAATCTTTATGTAGCTTCAAGACTAAGATTTGCTACAACCTCACTCTGATACCATTTAAAAACTAAGGTGTAGTCCCAAGACGGGGGTGAATTGTGTTGACTCTATGAGTCCGATCCTGTTTTGATAATGACAAATTACTTGGTATTTGATCTGTGCATTGATATTGTAAACAGGAACAATATTTAGCATGCACGGAAGGCTAGAAAGTCATGAAAGTCATGAAAGTCATGAAGACTAAAGTATATACATCTTAGCAAAATCCATGAAACTAAAAGAGTTGAAGAATGAAGATGCAAGCAGAAAGTTCAAGATCGTCATAGGAATGGGTATTTAGAACTGAATGTATTTACATATTTAATATGATTTAATTTGAGGCTTAAAATATACCGTAGACTGACCTTAGGACTCATGCGTCTCATGAACATCTTTAGGGGATATTTATGAACTTAGAGAGTTTTTAAAACCCTAGAAAATATTTTATAAAAGAGCAAAGAAAGGGAGCATAAACAGATTTTTAAAAATAAAAAGAAAAAATCTAGAAAATGTTCAGTTCAGAAGACCGAACTCTGTGACCAGTCGTCTGAAAATTTAACTTCAGAAGACTGAAGTTAAGCTCATTCGCCTGAAGAATTTCGTCAAAAGACCAAAGATTAAGTTCAGCCGTATGAAGAATTATTAGAGAAACACAAAAATAGGAAGAAGCACACCAAAAGATTGACCCTGACTTCCGTCGTCTAAACCCACAACTTCAGAAGTTCGAACCCAAACTTCAAACGTCTGACCGTGTGTCGAGGTTAATTTTTTCAAAATTCTAAGGAACTCCAATCGTCTGAGCTCTAATCCTCAGTCGTCTTAACTTACAAGAAGATTAAAGTTTTGATTTTTAATGAGAGAACACGCGAGTTATTTCCACGATCAAGTTGATCCAATGGTTAGAAATCATCCTAATGGCAAGGTTACCTATATAATCAACATCTAAACCCTAGTGCCCCTAAGAGAAACAACCTTTGGCATGCAATTGAGCATATTGTACGTGTAGACACCCTATTTTTGCCCTAACCAAATAGAACAATGGGTCCCCTCTTATTTTCATTATTATTATTATTACTATTATTATTATTTTTCATTAGTATTATTATTATTACTTATTTTTACTTCTATTTTATTATTATTATTATTTATTTATTTTTCATTATTATTTTTAATTTTTATTATCATTATTATTAGTGTTTTTTATTACTATTATTACTATTATTTTATTTATTATTATTATTATTATTATTATTATTATTATTATTATTTTTCATTAGTATTATTATTATTACTTTTATTTTTATTTATATTGTTTATTATTATTATTATCATTATTTATTATTTTCATTATTATTGACATTATTTTTAATATTAGTATTTTTACTATTATTATTATTATTTATTTATTACTATTATTTTATTATTATTATTATTTTTACCTTATTATTATTATTATTATTATTATCCTTATTTATTTATTTATTTATTTTTATTTTTTTTGTTATTATTATTTTTGTTAACATTTTTAGTATTTATTATTATTATTTTACTATCATTATTATTATTTTTATATTATTATTTATTTATTTATTTATTTATTTGTTATTACTATTATTATTATTTTGCTATCATTATTATTATTATTATTTTTTATACTATTATTATTTATTTATGTATTTTCGTTATTACTATTTTGCTATTATTTTGCTATACTTATTATTATTATTATTATTATTATTATTATTATTATTATTATTATTATTTCCTTACAACCATAATAGTAGTATATATTATTTCCAAAAAAAGAAAAATACCAAAAACTGAAAAAGGAATTTTTTTTAGGGTTTGTTTTTCAAAATTTTTTTATAAGAAGAGGCAGCGCACATGCAGGCCGGGGGACAGCAAGAAGAACAAAAAAAAAAAACCTTGTTTTGCTACAAGACACAGCCGCGAGCCACCAACTTTCGAGCCTCCATCCTCTCTCCTTCTCCAGCGAGCCTCACCTCTGCACCCTCTGTCGTCACCATAGCCTGCAGCCCCCCTCTCCATCTCCCTCAATCTTCCAGCCGACCTCCCCGAGCACCACTCTGGCTGCTGCAATACGCCCAACACAGCCCCTCTCTGCTGCGCAACCACCCCCAAGCCACCAACTGCCTCTCCGTTTCACAGCCACCTGAGCACGCCATCATCACATAGAAGGCGGCAGTCCCCCTCCATCACCCATCTACTGCAGCAAGGCACAGCCCAGCCATCACCAACTCCGGCTAACAGATCCCCTCGGCTACCAGCAAGATAGCGGCAACTCGAGGCTGCCTTGTTCGCAGATTGCTCCAACACCGACGCCAAAGCTCTCTTCTTTACAGATTACATCCAGCTAGACAGTAGCTTCCCGAGGCCTCCTTCTTCGCAAACAGCTCCAGCTGAACACAGAAACCCAACTCCAGCCATCAACGCCTGGTGCTTCCATCTCTGTAAGTCCCCCCGTAAATCCACACACACACACACACACACACGTGCACGTGTATTTCCTTCCTATTTCTTTTCTTGCTTGGATTGGTTTTAATATTTAAAGATTAAGACTCATTGTATATGTATGTATATTAATATATTATTTATTGTGGTATTTAATTAATATCAATATCTAGGTTGTATATGTGTGTATAATAATATATTGTTTATTGTGGTATTTAGCTAATATTCATATCTAGGCATTTTATCGTTGTGATGGTTGTTTAGATTCTTTTTTTTGTAGTATACTAATTGGTTTGTTTTTGGTTATTGTAGGTGTTTTTTTTATTGTGAAGGTAAGAATTATAGAGTTTAATATTTACATATGATAATGTGTATTATTGTATATATGTGAGTAATATTTGATGTCGGGCAGGATTTTTAAGATTATTTTTTACTGGCATGTATTCAGAGTATTTATTATACGGAATTTTTATTATTACTAGACTTTTCTTTCATTGTTATTAACATGTTTATATTATCATTTAATTGCATGTTTTGTTAGCATATTTATTACAATGATTGCCTCATATAGTTATTTACATATTTACATTATTATTGACCATGCATTTTATTGTGTTTCAATTTTAGATTTTTGCTATGTTTCCTAATTATCACATGCTTCCATTTTGTACATGTATACGTTTGCATAATAGATTTGTAGTTTGAATTATTTCCATAATTTTGTTTCTATGTTGATATATTGTATACTATTTATGGGGTTTAATTATTTTTACATTTGTATTGTTATATTTATATATAATATTCGATGTGCGTGCTATTATTATTATTATTATTATTATTATTATAGTATTTTTAGTATATATGGTATATATTATGGTATTATTGCTATGCTTATACTTAGTATTACTTATTAGGGTATTTTTAGTATTTTAATATATGTGGTATTACTTATTATGGTATCTTTAGTATATAGGCATATATAACTTATTAGGGTATTTTTAGTATTTTAATATATACGGTGTTACTTATTATAGTGTATATTTATTATTATGTACTATGGTACTTATTTTTATATTTTAGTATTATTATACATATATATATATATATTAAATATTTTCGATTTTCTTTATCCCTATGATTTTATTGCGGGGGTATGAGCCTTCGGGCTTCACGTATCCTAAGCTCTGAGGGATTATATATGTATATATTATCTTTATTTATTTATTTATTTTTCACATTTATTTATAAATTCATAAAATAGGAGTAATTTGAAGAATTATTAGATTAACTTAGGGATAATTTCAAATTAATCAGGTACCGTTCGTAAGAACGGGCGCGTAGGGGGTGCTAGTACCTTCCCCTCGCGTAACCGAACTCCCGACCCCAACTCTGGTAATGAAGACCGATTCTACCCCTAACGGGGTAGTAATCATGTGTTCTAACCGCACTAAAGGTTAGTGGCGACTCCGACATTCCATGTTTTTCCATGAAAATATTAAAATGATTTTTAATTCCCCCGCCCGGGGCACACGTGCTCCTGGGACGTCGCGATAGCTTGGCGACTCCGCTGGGGACTTAGAGAGTCGAGCCATTAATTAATTGAAAATTATCGCAAGTTTAAATTTAATAAATCTTTTAATTACTCCTTATTTTGTAAATATTGTAATTTGTAAATAAACTTTGATTAATTGTAAATATTTTACTTTCATAATTTGTAAATAACCAAAATTAGTTAAAAATATTTTGTTTCCTAATTTTTTTAAATATTAATTGTAGATATTCTGAATAAAGCATATTAATTGTAAGATATTGTGAAAAAGTAAATTAATTATAGATATTTTGTATACTAATAGTAAATATTTTGTTCCCTTATTTTTGTTTCCAAAGTTTTTGTGAATAAAGATATTAATTGCATATATTGTGTTTCCTTATCTTTTGAATATATATATTAATTGTAAATATTTTGTTTCCATATTGTTTATAGCATGTGAATAAATGTGGGGATAGTGGGATTAGGTTAAAAATTAAAATCACACACTCTCATGCTCTATACCCGAGCTTTCCTTACTAGGATTAGATAGGAGTGTAATAGCGTTTGTCCCCACGTGGCAGGGCTTGTGGGGACCCGCGAACCACTCCACTCAGTTTAAACTTTGTCCAAACCCCTTTTGGGTGAGGATGGAGGTTAGATTGGGAACCTGTTTTATATAGGGATTAGAGCCTACCCACACGTACTTGTCTATAGTCTTCTCTAACTAGGATAGAGCCATGAAAAACCCCATAATTCTCCATGTATAGTGTGTTGTATATATGTTATGAGATACCTTGTATTATACCATGCATGCTGCATCCATTTTAGACTTACATACTACTTAGCCAGTATTCTAAAAAAGCCCAATAATGAGACCATGGCCCATCCTTTCAAAAATGAAGCACTTGGCCCAAGCATTTTAAAATATGGGTCGGCCCAACCCTTTTCAAATAACTCGGGCCCAATTCTTTAAAAGCAAACTTGGGCCCTACCTTTTTCTAAGCAAAAACTTGGCCCATGCCTTATTTTCAAAAAGGGTCAAACCTGGATTTCAAAAGAGGACTTCAACCCCATTGCCTAAAAATTTGGGCCAACATTTTTTCGAGTAATCCAAGCCCAATTCCTTTTTAACTAGGACCTTAACCCATCATGAAATAGTTCGAAGCCTATATTTTAAAATACTTGAGGCCCAAGTGCACACTAAAGTCCATAAGTCCACATTGAATGAATCCGATGGGTTGACTAGCCTGGGTCAACCCCAACCTCAGAACATAATTTGACCCTTTATAGAATCTGAGGTACATGGACCATTATCAAGGAAATGAATGGGTAAGGGAGAAATTGAATTGAAATCGTGACCCATCAATCGTCATGTTAATCTTGACCCATTTCATTAGTGGGATTTTTTCTAAAATTCTAGCTAAGTAGTAATTTAGGACATCATATTCATGCATTTCATTTCATACATAGTCATGCACGATAGGCTGCATGCACGTTTATATCATTATTTGTATGTATAAGTGCACTAGTTGCATCCATGCATAAACACCCATTGCATAACCTCATCGTGCATTCCATGCTCAATTTCATTACTATACATGCATAGTCATCTCCAATGAGTCAGTAATCATATCCCAATTTCCTGTAAAACCAGTGTGCCAAGGTGGTGAAATCAAGATTTGAAATTCTAAAAGCAGGCGAAACAGAACGGTTTCTGCTCATCCTTTTAAGTTATTGACAAAGGGTTAGACTCATGCGGAAGGATCTAGAAGGTCAGATGTGCTCTCCCGCACCAATTCCTAAAGATGTCCATCAAGATGTGCGAAAAATTAAGAATCAGATGGAGGAGGTAGCCCCCTCGTGGAGCCAAACTACACGACTTCCAAAGCAGGCAGTTGAAAACAACCCTTTGTTCCAACCATGGTTGATGGAGTCGCTAGCTGGTCTAGGCTTAAGCCTACACACATTTGTCCTATCAACCCAGGATATGAAACCTCAACTGGAGAGAGATGTCCAAGTTCCGCCCTTCATCAATCCTAAGATTCAAGAAGGGGGAATAGCTAAAGAAATGGGCAAAGAGCAGATACCTAATGAAGAAATGGATCATGAGAATGGAGTCTGGGAAGAACAGCTGCAAGCTATGCAAAAGGCGAACATGTCTGGTTCATCGGATGCTTTCAATCCTTGCCTAATGTCAAATTCGATCTTACCCCAAAAGCTCAAAGTCCCAAATTTTGCAAAGTTTAGTGGGTCTGAGTGTCCACTAGCTCACTTGGGACTATATTTACAGAAGATGGCCGCATATTGTGATAATGATGATCTGCTCATCCATTGTTTCCAAAGTAGTTTAACAGGGGAAGCTCTAGAATGGTGTCGCCAAGTAAAAGTACATACATGGAGAGATCTAGCTCGTGCTTTTATGACTCAATATCGCCAGGAGGCAGTTCTAATTTCAAAGAGTAGGGAGGAGAAGACGAGCGATTGCTCTTATCAAAGAGGGAGATGACAGCCCAGAGTTGCCCTATGATAGGAAAAGGGAAAGTAGTTTACCCATATCCATGTGTTGCCCATTTCCCTAAAAGGACCCCCAAGAATAGTCCCAATCGGGCAGTCATCCAAGAGCAAATTGAAGATGCAATCAATATGGGGAAAGCAAAGTGCTCGGAGTCAGAACGAAGCCTCGTTAAATGGGTTGATAGAAAGAAAAGTAAGAAAGCCCAAATGACGCAAGAGCAATGTTATCAGACAGTCTCGCACATCGAATCTAAAAGCAACCTCGTTTTTAGACACCATGATGATCAGACTGTACATGCAAGCACAAGGCCTTTGGTCATGCCCGCCCATGTTCAAACACAAGATAGAGGTGTCCAGAGGAAAGTCAGAAAGATAGACCGTATCCTGATGACCTACGCAGAATTATTTCCACAATTGGTTGAAAGACATCTAGTTGCGCCTACGCCTGGAGCGTTGGTAGAGTTCCCTTACCCAAGATGGTACAACCCAAATGCTCACTGTGAGTATCATGCTAAGGCAATAGGTCATTCAATTGAAAAATGCTGGGCCTTTAAGCATAAAGTACAATCATTGAGAGAGGCTGGTTGGTTAACCTTCGATGTCAAGCAACCAAGGGTCCAGGGGAATCCTTTTCCCAAACACAAGGAAGGAAGTGGTTAACATATCAGAGAGGTTCCCAAATCAATGGTTTCGGTTGTTATCCATAGAGGCTAAAGTGTTGGAGTACTGGGCTTTTTGACTATCTAATCCTTTTCGTTTGATATTCTCTTGTTTTCCCCATTGTTATTTGCATTTTGTGATCCGTGGACGCCTGTGTCTCGGAAGATTTTCTATATTCAATAAAATGAATTATGCATCTTACTTGCATCATGAGTCCAGTTGCCAAATATTGTTTGCTTATGTTTCATGCGGGAATAGGGAAAGTAATATTGCTAGTGTTCATGAGCTAGAAAGAGATATTAAAGGATGAAACAATCATTGCATTCAGAGGTTATGAAGAAGTTTTTTTTTTTCCAAGGAGTTCAACAAGGTGGCTGCACTGTTTTGATAAATTAATCACTCATGTTTTGATCAAATGATGGATGGCCCTCTTTGGCTGACCAGTTATCCCTAAAAGAACCCAAATAATGATTTACCATTTGTTAACCAAATTGAGCCTAAATGTTAAACCAGCTTTTTCTTAAAAGTCAGATCACCAAAAATTCAACCTGGGTTTGGGTCCCTTAGCGTTTGGCAAATCATTTGAGACAATAGTCATTACCAAAAGGATGGCAGACCATTATTCTGCTACCCAAAAGAAAGTAAAAAAAAAAAGAAATCCCTTGCAAACCCTGTTTGAGCCTGAAAGATTCATTTCTTGATTAACCCGTCAAAGGATCACACCCCACACTGGGGCAGTTTTTTTAAAAAAGATTGGTCCCAATTGAAGTTCAAATGAAAATGAAGGCAAGATTCCTTTATAAAAGAAAAAGTGAAAGTTGGAGTAAAAGAAGGAAAAGAAGATTAAAAGGGAAAGAAAAGAAAAAGAAAAACAGGAGGAAGAAGAAAGAGAATAAGGGACTTACTACATATGTGATCTTTGACCAAATTACCCTTGATGAAATTGATGATTTTGAGCCTTATGTATCTCATTTCTTCTTTAACCCATATCCTTAGCCTACATTACGGTCCAAATGAAAGTCCTGACCAGATTGGTATACATTATTGTCTTAAATGATTTGTCAGACTCAATGTTGAGTCTGAACTACGTAATGACCTGATCCTGAAAAGGTACGTAGGCAGCTTGTTTAAATAACAAGTTCAGTCAACATCTTGCAAAACGCCTCAACTCGAACTGGGGGCATAAGACATTATTTGGGGTGGTATTGTTGAGCCTTAGTTTCCCTTTTATTCTGAAACCCTACATCCCTAAGCCTACGTTTCGTCCTAAGTCTTAAAGACCATCTTGAGATCAAAGCATGGGTTGATGAAACCGGGGCAGTTGAAGAGAAGGACAGTCATTTAGGCTGGGAAATCAATGTTATATGACTTTTGAATACTGGTATGAATTTTTCCCTATGATAGCATTGAAACATAGTAAAACATTTATTTTGTGCAGATGACCTTTTGATTTAGCAAGTTGATGTCATAGTTGCATAATCATTCCTCGGTCCTTAAAAAAAAAAAAAAAAAGGGAACCCTTCTTATTCTTTAGAGCATTGAAAGAGGATGGATAGTCAAAGAGTTTTAGAATTACCAGAAATTTCTATAAAGAAGATCCTTGTGGAGAAAGGGGCAAATGTTATGTCAAGTTCAAAAGGAATCCAACAATAGAGTCAAGATCGGTGGCAGATGAATTTAACTGGGGCAAATTCCGAGTTGAGTCTCAGTAGGTCCCATTCAAGCACTTTCTTATCGGATTGGAATAGGAAATCAGAGTCAAGATCAGTTGTAGGTCCATTCAACTGGGGCAGATTTTGCGATTTTTGAGCTGAGTCGATCACTTTCATGACTGGATGAATAAAGAAGATTAAGCCAAGATCAGTTACAGATCCATTCAAATATGGCGAGTTTCATGTGGAGACCAAAGATGAGGTCATTGACCACAAGTGCATTAGGAGAAAAGATTCATGCATTGTCATGCATTACCCCAAATTTCATGCATTGTCATACATTTCATGCATTACCTAGATTTTATATATTGCCATGCATTCCATGCATTACCATACATCTTATGCATTGCCATGCATTAACCTATATTTCACACATTACCACACATCTCATGCATTGTCATGCATTTCATGTATTACCATGCATCTCATGCATTATCATGCATTTCACGCATTATCATACATTTCATGCATTACCATACATTTCATGTATTGCCATGTATTTCATACATCACTTAAATTTCATGCGTTGCCATGCAATTCATGCATTGCCTGCATTTCATGCATTGTTATTCATCGCATGCATTACCTACATTTCATGTATTACCATACATCTTATGCATCGCCCTGCATTACATGCATTGTCATGCATTTCATGTATTACCATGCATCTTATGCATTGTCATGCATTTCATGCATTACCATACATTTCATGCATCGCCATTGTGCGTTTCATACATTACACAAAAAATAAAAATGCATACATATAATCACAAGTTAGTAACATGCATATTAATAGCAACATATCACTGCATTATAAGTTAGCAACATGCATACATATAGCAGCGTATCATTGCATTCTAGTATCACAAGCAGCAATAGAGCACCCTTCACACTTGTCTTGAGTTTTCAAATGATTATTTGATATCCTTGAGGGAGAGATTCCTGTTGTGTTTAAATATGAGCTGGGGTAACTGACTCCAAGCATACATTGATTTACTTGGAAAACTAGGGCAAGTTGACCCTAAACATACGTTGATTTATTTTGAACTAGGGCAACAAATCCCAAAGATAGGGGATTCATTCATTGACATTCGGATTTTTTTACCCTAAGTGCATTTTCCAAATAGAGTAACAACTTTCCCGACTTTGCATTCACACCTTGTTGCTGGTTGAGATGGCTGGATCATTGTATCCCTACGGCTCGGATTCTTACATTCGAAGCAAGCCATCATTGTGTCCCATGGCTGGATCATCGTGTCCCTACGGCTCGGATTCTTACATTCGAAGCAAGCCATCATTGTGTCCCATGGCTGGATCATCGTGTCCCTACAGCTCGGATTCTTACATTCGAAGCAAGCCATCATTGTGTCCCATGGCTGGATCATCGTGTCCCTACGGCTCGGAGTCTTACATTCGAAGCAAGCCATCATTGTGTCCCATGGCTGGATCATCGTGTCCCTACGGCTCGGATTCTTACATTCAAAGCAAGCCATCATTGTGTTCCATGGCTGGATCATCGTGTCCCTACGGCTCGGATTCTTACATTCGAAGCAAGCCATCATTGTGTCCCATGGCTGGATCATCGTGTCCCTACGGCTCGGATTCTTACATTCGAAGCAAGCCATCATTGTGTCCCATGGCTGGATCATCGTGTCCCCACGGCTCGGATTCTTACATTCGAAGCAAGCCATCATTGTGTCCCATGGCTGGATCATCGTGTCCCCACGGCTCGGATTCTTACATTCGAAGCAAGCCATCATTGTGTCCCATGGCTGGATCATCGTGTCCCTACGGCTCGAATTCTTACATTCGAAGCAAGCCATCATGTGTCCCATGGCTGGATCATCGTGTCCCTACGGCTCGGATTCTTACATTCGAAGCAAGCCATCATTGTGTCCCATGGCTGGATCATCGTGTCCCTACGGCTCGGATTCTTACATTCGAAGCAAGCCATCATTGTGTCCCATGACTGGATCATCGTGTCCCTACGGCTTGAATTCTTACATTCGAAGCAAGCCATCATTGTGTTCCATGGTTGGATCATCGTGTCCCTACGGCTCGGATTCTTACATTCGAAGCAAGCCATCATTGTGTCCCATGGCTGGATCATCATATCCCTACGACTCGGATTCTTACATTCGCAGTAAGCTATCCCTATATTACTCAACATGGATTCTCACATTTAGTGCATATCATCTCTGGTTGGCAGAAATAAACAACTCTTGATTAACCTGAAAAGCCATAGAGAGTTGAATGGCTTGGCTAAAATAGGTGTCTTTTATCTTTGCAGGCTTGTTGCTATAAAAACGTAGGAGAGTTCCTACCGTTACATTGAAGCAACTAAGCCTACAAAGAGGGGCAGCTGTAGACACCCTATTTTTGCCCTAACCAAATAGAACAATGGGTCCCCTCTTATTTTCATTATTATTATTATTACTATTATTATTATTTTTCATTAGTATTATTATTATTACTTATTTTTACTTCTATTTTATTATTATTATTATTTATTTATTTTTCATTATTATTTTTAATTTTTATTATCATTATTATTAGTGTTTTTTATTACTATTATTACTATTATTTTATTTATTATTATTATTATTATTATTATTATTATTATTATTTTTCATTAGTATTATTATTATTACTTTTATTTTTATTTATATTGTTTATTATTATTATTATCATTATTTATTATTTTCATTATTATTGACATTATTTTTAATATTAGTATTTTTACTATTATTATTATTATTTATTTATTACTATTATTTTATTATTATTATTATTTTTACCTTATTATTATTATTATTATTATTATCATTATTTATTTATTTATTTATTTTTATTTTTTTTTTGTTATTATTATTTTTGTTAACATTTTTAGTATTTATTATTATTATTTTACTATCATTATTATTATTTTTATATTATTATTTATTTATTTATTTATTTATTTATTTGTTATTACTATTATTATTATTTTGCTATCATTATTATTATTTTTTTTAATACTATTATTATTTATTTATGTATTTTCGTTATTACTATTTTGCTATTATTTTGCTATACTTATTATTATTATTATTATTATTATTATTATTATTATTATTATTATTATTATTATTATTTCCTTACAACCATAATAGTAGTATATATTATTTCCAAAAAAAGAAAAATACCAAAAACTGAAAAAGGAATTTTTTTTTTAGGGTTTGTTTTTCAAAATTTTTTTTTTATAAGAAGAGGCAGCGCACATACAGGCCTGGGGGCACAGCAAGAAGAACAAAAAAAAAAAAACCTTGTTTTGCTACAAGACACAGCCGCGAGCCACCAACTTTCGAGCCTCCATCCTCCCTCCTTCTCCAGCGAGCCTCACCTCTGCACCCTCTGTCGTCACCATAGCCTGCAGCCCCCCTCTCCATCTCCCTCAATCTTCCAGCCGACCTCCCCGAGCACCACTCTGGCTGCTGCAATACGCCCAACACAGCCCCTCTCTGCTGCGCAACCACCCCCAAGCCACCAACTGCCTCTCCGTTTCACAGCCACCTGAGCACGCCATCATCACATAGAAGGCGGCAGTCCCCCTCCATCACCCATCTACTGCAGCAAGGCACAGCCAGCCATCACCAACTCCGGCTAACAGATCCCCTCGGCTACCAGCAAGATAGCGGCAACTCGAGGCTGCCTTGTTCGCAGATTGCTCCAACACCAGCGCCAAAGCTCTCTTCTTTACAGATTACATCCAGCTAGACAGTAGCTTCCCGAGGCCTCCTTCTTCGCAAACAGCTCCAGCTGAACACAGAAACCCAACTCCAGCCATCAACGCCTGGTGCTTCCATCTCTGTAAGTCCCCCCGCAAATCCACACACACACACACACACACACACGTGCACGTGTATTTCCTTCCTATTTCTTTTCTTGCTTGGATTGGTTTTAATATTTAAAGATTAAGACTCATTGTATATGTATGTATATTAATATATTATTTATTGTGGTATTTAATTAATATCAATATCTAGGTTGTATATGTGTGTATAATAATATATTGTTTATTGTGGTATTTAGCTAATATTCATATCTAGGCATTTTATCGTTGTGATGGTTGTTTAGATTCTTTTTTTTGTAGTATACTAATTGGTTTGTTTTTGGTTATTGTAGGTGTTTTTTTTATTGTGAAGGTAAGAATTATAGAGTTTAATATTTAAATATGATAATGTGTATTATTGTATATATGTGAGTAATATTTGATGTCGGGCAGGATTTTTAAGATTATTTTTTACTGGCATGTATTCAGAGTATTTATTATACGGAATTTTTATTATTACTAGACTTTTCTTTCATTGTTATTAACATGTTTATATTATCATTTAATTGCATGTTTTGTTAGCATATTTATTACAATGATTGCCTCATATAGTTATTTACATATTTACATTATTATTGACCATGCATTTTATTGTGTTTCAATTTTAGATTTTTGCTATGTTTCCTAATTATCACATGCTTCCATTTTGTACATGTATACGTTTGCATAATAGATTTGTAGTTTGAATTATTTCCATAATTTTGTTTCTATGTTGATATATTGTATACTATTTATGGGGTTTAATTATTTTTACATTTGTATTGTTATATTTATATATAATATTCGATGTGCGTGCTATTATTATTATTATTATTATTATTATTATTATTATAGTATTTTTAGTATATATGGTATATATTATGGTATTATTGCTATGCTTATACTTAGTATTACTTATTAGGGTATTTTTAGTATTTTAATATATGTGGTATTACTTATTATGGTATCTTTAGTATATAGGCATATATAACTTATTAGGGTATTTTTAGTATTTTAATATATACGGTGTTACTTATTATAGTGTATATTTATTATTATGTACTATGGTACTTATTTTTATATTTTAGTATTATTATACATATATATATATATATATATATATTAAATATTTTCGATTTTCTTTATCCATATGATTTTATTGCGGGGGTATGAGCCTTCGGGCTTCACGTATCCTAAGCTCTGAGGGATTATATATGTATATATTATCTTTATTTATTTATTTATTTTTCACATTTATTTATAAATTCATAAAATAGGAGTAATTTGAAGAATTATTAGATTAACTTAGGGATAATTTCAAATTAATTAGGTACCGTTCGTAAGAACGGGCGCGTAGGGGGTGCTAGTACCTTCCCCTCGCGTAACCGAACTCCCGACCCCAACTCTGGTAATGAAGACCGATTCTACCCCTAACGGGGTAGTAATCATGTGTTCTAACCGCACTAAAGGTTAGTGGCGACTCCGACATTCCATGTTTTTTCATGAAAATATTAAAATGATTTTTAATTCCGCCGCCCGGGGCACACGCGCTCCTGGGACGTCGCGACAGTACGTTTAGCACAACTTGGGAAAACTTTGAACACACTACTGAAGTTTTTGCTTGGGATTTCAAAGTTTATACGTTAAATCTGAGCTAAGGCTATTTTGATCTTCAAAAGACAATCTAGCAATTCTTGTACTTTCATTTTGATATTGAGGTTTGGTAAATCATTTTGCTCGTTAATATTTATTTTCAAAGAGTTTTTCATCTCAAAATCCATTATTGAATACTAGTTAAGAGATTTATCTTGAGTGTGCTTATATTAAAGTGTTTTGACAAGATCACTATTTGAGAAAAGTTTTCGCCATTGATTCAACGGTTTTGATTCAAGTGTGTATTTAGTTAAAGACTCTATATTTATTTTTTATATTAGAAAACCACTTGATTAAATATCCTTAGTGTTCATAACTATATATATTCTTGAAGGATATTTTCTGAAAAATATTATATTAGGTTTTTGATCTTTGGAACTCATATTATATATATCTATGTATTTGCATATTACAAAAATCATATTGTGTTTAGATACTTGGAAGAAAACTTATTGATTTAGATCTTTATAACATTCAAGAAAAATCTTTTAATAAGATCACATTTGATATTAGTGCATCTAGTTAGTTGAACTAGAACCCTAATTTCTCCAAAGCATTTACTTGTATCATTATTTGGGAGATTTGATAAGAGGAAAATTGTGTTGAAGCATATCATTCATATAATGATTATATCGTTACATATATACTGAGCTTCAAGTTTCATCATATGGATATGTGCTAGAATTTTCAATTGTACTCACTAGCTTTGTTAGAAGCAAATTTTGAGTTGTTTTGTAGATTTGAAATTCTATATTGTAATCACGGTTGAGATTGTGAATTGGGTGAGGAGGAAGTTGTGCATCTTGAAAGTAGTGGATGTAAGGGAAGCTCTATTCCAGTTAAAAGAGCAGGGATTTAGTGGAATCCTTGAGTGGGTTGCTCAAGGCGAGGACGTAGGCCGGGTTAGCTGAATCTTGTAAAAACTATGTTTGTCTTTTCTCTTCCTTTACTCCTTTTAATTTCTGCAACGCATTTCATTATTTATCTTGCTTGTGTGTATGTGAAAGAACACCACACGCACTTGATAATTAATTGGCTAAAATAGATTTCATTAAGATAATAATTTGAATTAGTTTCAAACCCCTACAATTAATTTGTTAAATATAGAAATAGGGATTAAGTGGTAAATAATATTAAAGGTTTTTAAAAATACCCAATTCACCCCCCTCTTGGGATTACACCTAAATTAACATTTGGTATCAGAGCGGGTTTACTTAGACTTAATTGTTCATTTTTAGAAAGATCACATGACACACATCGGTGTAACTCCATTTGGTGAGAGACACTTGTCCACTATACCGCCTATTTTCTAAGGTGTAAATTACACCTACTGGAAAAGAAGGATGAGTATATATGTATATTAAATGTAGATTGGAAAGTGTGAAAAATTGTTTCCAAAGGAAACCATGTCCCTATGAAAGTAGTTGATGAGGTTAATGTACCCAAAACTGAAGATGAGGATACTGAAGAGAACTGGAAATCAGTGCAAATAAATGCTACTGCAATGAAACTGTTATTCTATGCACTAGATGTAAATAAGTTTAATAGGGTAATGGCATCTAACTCTACTAAAGAGATTTGGGAAAAATAAGAAGTTACATATGAAGGTACTAAGGAAGTAAAAGATAGTAGGATAGACATGCTCACTAGTGAGTGTGAAGCATTTAAAATGACTGCTGATGAATCTATTCAATCCATGTACACTAGATTCACATACATCACAAATTCTTTAATTTTCCTTGGTAAATTTTACCCTACTTATGAGTTGATCAGGAAAATACTCAGGGGACTACCTCCGTTTGGGAAGCTAAAGCTACTACTATAGTGGAAGGGAGAAATCTCAAGGAGATGTCGGTTGATGAACTAACTTGATCGCTCATCACCTATGAGCTTGCAATAAATGAGAGGAAGAATGAGCAAATTATAGCAAAGAAAACTACAGCACTTAAGGCATTATCTCATTGCTCCAGTGAGGGAAGCGATTCAGAATCGGATGATAACATGAAACTCATCACCAAGAGATTTGGAGAGTTCATGAGAAAGAACAAGAAATACACAAGAAAATTCAAGGGCTCAAAAGCAAAAAAGGGAGAGTCAAGAAGAAGGAAGCAAAAAAATTATCCTCTCATGTGTTATAACTATAGAGAATTTGGACACATCAAGCCAGATTGTCCCCAGCTGAAGAAAGTGTCTAAGAAAAAGAAGAAGAAGGCTCTAAAAGTGGGCTAGGACACGCACAATCCTTTTGTTATGCTTCATATTACTATTCAAGTGATTCAGAAAATGAAAATAGCATGCTTTCGTATGATGAATTGCATTAGGAATATTTGTACACCCTTAAAATGCTTGAAAAAATGAATAAGAAAAATTCTAGTTTGAAATTAAAATTGAAGGAAGTTTCAAAGTTAGTTGAACGTCAAAATGAATCTTATGCATCTCTCATGAAAGATAAGTATTTGAAAATTGAGGAGTTAGAAAAGAATTTGAAAGATAATTTAAAATTATTTGTAAATTTACATAAGGTCAAAATAATTTTGAAAAACTCCTAGGAGCTCAAAGGAATTCCCTAGAGAAGGAACGTCTTGGTTTTAATGGGAAGGAGAATCTAAAACAAAAACATCTCTACATGGGATATTTTGTAAAAACGTCAAAAGCGTATGTCCCAACTAGAGACTATCATAGAAATATAACATGTTTTAAATGTAAGAGATTGGGTCACATAAAATTTGTCTGTCCTTTCAAAAATAAAGATGTCAAAATCAAGAAAGTCTGGAAAGTCAAAGGAGAATATATTACTAACCCCCATGGACCCAAGAAAATCTGGGTACCAAAAGTAGTTATCTGATTATGTCCTGTAGATGTGCTTGACGTTGTCCTACTAGAAGGACAAGTGGTATATGGATAGTGGATGCTCACAACACATGGCAAGAGATAAAGCAAAATCCGCATCTATCATATCCAAAGATGAAGGATTTGTTACATTTGGAGATAACTCTAAAGGTAAAATCATTGGAGTTGGTAAGGTTGGTAAGGAACCTTCACTTGTCATTGATAATGTGTTGTTAGTTGATGGATTAAAATATAACTTATTGAGTATAATTCAACTATGTGATGAAGGTTATAGAGTCTCATTTGAACATGACAAATGTGCTGTAAAGAACAAATCTGAAAACAAAATATTGTTTACTGCTGATCGTCATGAAAACATATACATTACAAGCCTTGATAACTTTGCTTCTCAACATGTTAGTTGTTTCTCTGCTATAAATGAGATTAGTTGGATTTGGCATAGGAGACTAGGACACGCAAACATGGACTTAATATCTAAACTTATTAAGGAAGAATTAGTTAAGGGATTGCCTAAGACTAAATTTGTGAAAGATAAAATCTATGATGCATGCCAACTAGGAAAACAAGCAAAAACGAGCTTTAAGAAGAAGAAAGTAATCTCTACTACTAAACCACTTCAAATGCTACACTTAGATTTATTTGGTCCAAACTCAATTCAGAGTTTAAGAGGAAAATCATATGCATTCGTTATAGTTGATGATTATTCAAAATATACATGGGTCCTATTTTAGGTCACAAAGATGAAGCGTGTGAACAATTCATAAATCTATGTAAGAAAATTCAAAATGAAAAGGCTTATACTGTCACTAAAATTCAAAGTGATAAAGGTAGAGAATTCAAAAATCAAAGCATGGAAGATTACTGCAATTCATTAGGAATAACTGATAATTTTTCGGCTCCTAGAACACCACCGCAGAATGGTGTAGTTGAAAGGAAGAATAGGTCTATACAAGAAATGGTCATAACTATGCTTAACGAACATAAATTACCTAAGTACTTCTGGGCTGAGGTAGTAAATACCGCCTGCTATGTTCTAAATAGAGTTTTGATTAGATCATCTCTAAATAAGACTCTGTACAAGTTATGGAATGGCCATTGACCTAACATATCATATTTTCATGTCTTTGACTATAAATATTTTGTGCTTAGAGGCAATGAACATTTAGGAAAGTTTGATGTGAAATCAGATGAAGGTATCTTCCTAGTGTATGCCTTAGATAGTAAAGCCTACAAAGTATATAACAAACGAACATTAACCGTTATAGAATCCATTCATATAGTGTTCGATAAGTCAAATCCCTTCTCTAAGAGGACTGATGAAGATGAAATTAAGATAAATAAGGAATTTGAAAAACTGTCCATTAAAGATGATTCAGAAAAAGAGAAATGAAATTAAGAAATCATCCGCTGAAACTAATTAAATTGAAAATGAGATTAATGAACTACCTAGAGAATGGAAGTACATAAAGAATCATTCTATTGATCAAATAATAGGTGAACCATAACATGGAGTAGCGACACGATCCTCACTTAGAAATATGATTAGTCATTTTGCCTTTCTATCTCAAGAAGAACCTAGGAATGTAAGTGAAGCAATTGAGGATGAATTGTGGGTGATGTCCATGCAAGAAGAGTTAAACCAGTTTAAGATAAACAAATAAGGCAATTATTGGAAAAAAATGGATATATAAGAACAAGAAAGATGAACATGGGATAGTTATTAGAAATAAGGCAAGACTAGTAGCTCAGGGATATAACCAGGAAGAAGGAATAGATTTTGAAGAAACCTTTGCACCTATAGCTAGAATGGAAGTCATTAGAATGCTTTTAGCTTATGCTGCTTTTAAGGATTTCAAGTTATATGAAATGTATGTCAAAAGAGCGGTTTTAAATGGCTACATAAGTGAAAAGGTATATGTAGAACAACCCCTAGGCTTTGAAAACCATAAGAATCTAGATCACATTTATAGACTAACAAAAGCCTTGCACGGTTTAAAGCAAGCTCCTAGAGCTTGGTAAAAGAGATTAAGCAGCTTTCTACTGGACAATGGATTTATCAGAGGAAGGATAGCCACAACACTTTTCATAAAGTCTAAGAAAGATGACATGCTCCTAGTTCAAGTATACGTAGATGATATCATATTTGGAGCTACAAATAAAGACTTATGCAATGAGTTTGCTAGCACTATGCAAAATGAATTTGAGATGAGCATGATGGGTGAACTAAATTTCTTCCTAGGACTTTAGATCAAACAAGAAAAACATGGAATCTTTATAAATCAATCAAAGTACGTTAGAGAACTGCTCAAAAAGTTTAATATGAAAGATGGAAAAATACTAGGAACACCTATGAGCTCTTCTTTGAAATTAGACAAAGATGAACAAGGTATACTACTAGATGTCAAGCTTTATCATGGAATGATCGGTAGCTTACTTTATTTGACTCCCAACAGACTTGACATAATGTTTAGCATATGTTTGTGCGCAATATTTCAAGCTACACCAAAAGAATCACATTTGTTGGCTGTCAAACGAATACTTAGATACCTGATAGGAACCGTGGAACTTGGGTTATGGTATCCTAAGTATACATCCTTTGAGATTATCAGCTATTTAGATGCTGATTTTGTTGGTAGCAAAGTGGATAGGAAGAGCACGAGTGGTACATGTCATTTCTTAGGACATTCATTAGTCTCTTGGTTTTCCAAGATGCAGAATTCAGTAGCTCTTTCCACAACTGAGGCAGAATACGTAGTGGCATGAAGTTGTTGTGCTCAAACACTATACATGAAGCAACAACTAATGGATTTCGGATTACGTTATGACATAATACATATAAGATGCGACAATACAAGTGCAATAAACATCTCAAAGAATCCTATACTACATTCACGAACTAAACATATAGAAATAAGACATCATTTTCTTCGTGATCATGTGCAAAATGGAAATATGACACTTGAGTTTGTATGCACAAATGAATAATGGGCAGACATATTCACGAAACCACTTGCGAAGGATAGGTTTATCCGAATTAGCCGTGAATTAGGCCTGATGCATAGTCGAGAGGTTGCCTAGAATTATATTAGATGACATAATTTAGGGGGAGCAACGTCCCTTAATATTCTCAATTGGTTAAAAATTTCATATTTGGCTCATTTGTTCCTAGTTGGTATCACATTTGTTCACATTTGGCATTAAACTCATATCATGATAAGAGCATCTTGACTTGCACCTCTAAATCCTCACATAATCTTTGAACTTTAGTGACTGTGTTTTCTTATCCACGTCTATGAAATTTGATACACTGTGTATGTTCACATTGCAATGTACATTCAACAACACAGCTTTCTACATTAGTAAGGGGTAGAAGTAAATTGAATTAACACAGGAAGACAATTCCTAGTACAATTTTTAAAAATCTGATGGTTGAATGAGTTTAAAATTTTAAGATTTAAAGGAGGAGAAGAATATCAGGTTATATTCACTCATGTATTATTATAAACCTTTTTATTAATGTCGAAAGGGGGAGAAGAATCGGGCTATAGCAAAAATGGGTAAAAATGGTTGGCGAAACTAATTGTGTATGAGCATGAGCATATTTCATTTGGCATGAGCATATTATTTCATATTGCTGCATATCTGTTTGTGATTATTTAAGGGGGAGCCTTGTTAGGCGTAACCCATTCTATATTTTTGCTCGTGTATTTGTCATCATCAAAAAGAGGGAGATTGTTGACTCCATGAGTCCAATCCTGTTTTGATAATGACAAATCACTTGGTATTTGATCTGTGCATTGAGATTGTGAACAGGAACAATATTTAGCATGCATGAAAGGCTAGAAAGTCATAGAAGCCATGAAGACTAAAGTATATACATCTTGGAAAAATTCATGGGACTAAAAGAGTTGAAGAATGAAGATGCAAGTAGAAAGTTCAAGATCATTATGGGAATGGGTATTTAGAACTGAATGTATTTACATATTTCATATGATTTAATTTGAGGCTCAAAATATACCATAGACTGACCTTAGGACTCATGCATCTCATGAACATCTTTAGGGGATATTTATGAACTTAGAAAGTTTTTAGAACCCCGAAAAATATTTTATAAAAGACCAAAGAAAGCGAGCATAAACAAATTTTTGAAAATAAAAAGAAAAATCCGAAAAATGTTCAGTTCAGAAGACCGAACTCCCTGACCAATCGTCTAAAGATTCAACTTCAAAAGACCGAAGTTAAGCTTAGTCCTCTGAAGAATTTCTTCAGAAGACCGAAGATTAAGTTCAGTCATCTAAAGAATTAATGGAGAAACATATAAACAGGTAGAAGCACACTAGAAGACTGAACCCTGACTTCAGTCGTCTGAACCCGCAACTTCAGAAGTCTAGACCCAAAATTCAAATGTTTGACCCTGTGTCAAAGTTAATTTTTTCGAAACTCTAAGGAACTTCAGTCGTCTGAGCTCTAATCCTCAATCGTCTAAATTTATGGGAAGATTAAAATTTTGATTTTTAATGAGAGAACACGTGAGTTATTTCCACAATCAAGTTGATCCAACAATTAGAAATCATCCTAAGGGCAAGGATATCTATATAATTAACATCTAAACCCTAGTGCTCCTAAAAGAAAAAACCTTTGGCATGCGATTGAGCATATTGTAAGTTTAGCACAACTTGAGAGAACTTTGAACACACTGTTGAAGTTTTTGCTTGGGATTTCAAAGTTTATACATCAAATCTGAGCTAAGACTATCTTGAACTTCAAAAGGCAATCTAGCAATCGTTGTTCTTTCATTTTGGTATTGAGGTTTGGTAAATCGTTTTTCTTGTTAATATTATTCTCAAAGAGTTTTTCATCTCAAAATCCATTATTGAATATTAGTTGAGAGATTGATCTTGAGTGTGCCTATATTAAATTGTTTTAACAAGATCACTATTTGAGCAAATTTTTCGCCATTAGTTAAACGGTTTTGATTCAAGTGTGTATTCAGTTAAAGACTTGATATTTTCGATATTACAAAACCACTTGATTAAATATCCTTAGTGTTCATAACTATATACATTCTTGAGGGATATTTTTTGAAAAAATATTATATTAGGTTTTTGATCTTTGGAACTCATATTATATATATCCATATATTTGCATATTACAAAGATCATATTGTGTTTGGATACTTGGAAGAAAACTTATTGATTTAGATCTTTATAATATTCAAGACAAATCTTTTAATAAGATCACATTTGATATTAGTGCATCTAGTAAGTTGAACTAGAACCCTAATTTCTCCAAAGCATTTACTTATATCATTATTTGGGAGGTTTGATAAAAGGAAAATTGTGTTGAAGCATATCATTCATATAACGATTATATCGATACATACATACTGTGCTTCAAGTTTCATCATATGGATATGTATTAGGATTTTCAATTGTACTCACTAGCTTTGTTAGAAGCAAATCTTGAATTGTTTTGCAGATTTGAAATTCTATATTGTAATCACGGTTTGGGTTGTGAACTGGGTGAGGAGGAAGCTATGCCTCTTATAAGCAGCAGATGTAAGGGAAGCTCCATCCTAGTTAAAGGAGCAGGGATTTAGTGGAATCCTTGAAAGGGTTACTCAAGGCGAAGACGTAGGCCAAGTTGGCTGAACCTTATAAAAACTGTATTTGCCTTCTCTCTTCCTTTACTCCTTTTAATTTCTATAACGCATTTCATTACTTATCTTGCATGTGTGTATGTTAAATAACCCCACACACACTTGATAATTAATTAGGCAAAATAGAATTCATTGAGATAATAATTTGAATCAGTTTCAAACCCTTAGAATTAATTTGTTAAATTTAGAAATAGGAATTAAGTGGTAAATAATATTAAAGGATTTTAAAAATACCCAATTCACTCCCCTCTTGGGATTACACCTAAATTAACAAGTTGGGTTTTAAAAATTTCTTTAAGAATATTTTTGTAAAATATTTCTAAACCTTTTTATATTCAACAATCACAAATGTAATGTTTAAGTTTTAATAACTTAGTCCAGTTGAAAATCAAATTCAAATTTTAAGCCTCTATGAATGAGTATGTCAACTTTATCTTGCAGTAAATTCAATCAAAACCCAACTAATGAATTCACAATGTAATATGTGAATTACGGTATTATCCCAAGAGGGGGGGTGAATTGGGTATTTTCAAAAATTAAGTCCTTTAAGTTCTAATTTTGAAAACTATCAATTACGAACTTGCAATTTACTTAATACCTAACTTAATGCTTCACAATTAATCAACTTAATGTGCGTCCTTACCAAGCATGCAATTTTACTCAATTAAAACAAACTTATCAAATGCTTAACTCATACACAATAAACAGATAATTTAAATGCAAGCGAAAATTAAAAGAGGTAAGGGAAGAGAGAAGACAAACACAATTTTTACGAGGTTTGGCCTACCCCAGCCTACATCCTCACCATGAGCAACCCACCCAAGGATTCCACTAAAAAATTCGCTCATTTAACTAGGATTTAGCTTCCTTTACAACCTACTTCCTACAAGAGGCGTAGCTTCGTCCTCAATCCCGGTTCACAGTCCAAACCATGTATACAAAATAAAGATTAAAATTTCTGCAACAACTCAAGATGCTTCTAACCAAGTTAGTGAGTACAAGATAAATCATATGACAAATGCTTGAAACTCAGTATGTATGTAATAATATGATCTTTATAAGAAGAATGATATGCATCACAAATCTAGCTTTTTATAAATATCTCCCAAAAATAATTTTTTATAAATAAATGCTTTGGAGAACTTAGAGTTTGATTTCCAATCACTTTATGCAAGAATATCAAAATAAGATCCTTAAAAAAATATTGAATATTATGCAGATCTAAGTTCTTGCTATCAAATAACTCTTAAGATTAAATCTTTGAATAAAAAATATGACTTTTAATATTTCAAATATTTAAACAATATTTTTCAAATACTTTTTGCACCAATAAAATAGATCTCTTTGGATAAAAATATAACTTTGAATATCATAAGGATTCAAACTTTAGAATACTATTCCCAAAATATTTTTTTCAAATAAATAATTATGGGAAAATAAGTTTCTTACTCCCAAAAAGATTTTTCAATAAACGAATAATGGAAAAGATGACCGACTAATAAAAAATTGAAAGCTCAATAAAATATTTTTCCAAACCTCAAGATCAAACCAAATTTAGCAGAAGTTGTGCGTGTATTTGTTTGGATCTTGAATATGTGAATGCCCAGACAAGTGTGACTTCTTTGGAGCATAGGCAATGATTCTTAGCAATTCGTTCAAAGCTTCTCAAAGGTATGCCAAAGATTGATGCAATAAGCTCAAAGTTCTCAAGAGATAGGCAAAAAGTGGTGCTCTAGGGTTTAGAAATTATTTTTATAAGTGTTCTCGACCTTAGATTAAATCCTAGCTGTTGGATTATTTAAAAACAAGAGTTTTCATCTGTGTCCGCACTCCAACGTGAATCAGCATCCTGACCTTCGTTGATGAATGGGTAAGTTCGTCAACGAGTGTATAACACTCGTTCGTCGACGAGGCCATGAGTTCGTTGATGAGAGCACTGTCTGAACTTTTTGGACTATCGGTATTTGTTCGTCAACAAAACAACATTGTTCATCGCTGAGTGGCCTTCATACGTTTCTCAATGAGGCCATTCGGTTGGTCAACGAGGCCTCTAAAATTTACCTCGAAAATTTTCTTTCAACTTAGAACTAATGTAAATGTATTTTTCATGAAATGCATGAGTCCTAAGGTCTATCTAGGGTATATTTGATCCTCAAGTTATATCATATGACATATGCAAATGCATTCAATTCTAAATACCCATTCCATTGCAGAACTTCAACTTGAAGCTTGCGTCATCATCCTTTCATCCCTCTAGTTCCATGGATTGCGCCAAGTGATATGTACTTTAGGTTCCTTGTGGCTTCCATACAATTTCACCATTTGTGCATTCTAAATCATGATCCTATTCAAAAACTCAATTGCACAGGTCAAATTCAAAGTAATTTGTCATTATCAAAACACGGTTGGACTCATAGAGTCAACATAATACTTTCAGCTTTTGAATATTTCAATCCATTCAACAAGATAATCAAAACAAGATTCCCACTATAGAATGAATTTAGCAAAGCTTCCGAGATTCAACGATTAAATAACTCAAAGTATTGTTTGATAAAAACCCCGTGTTAATAGATTTAATGAAGCACAATTGAAATTTTAACACTCTTCCAAAACTCATAATTTAAATAAACTTTCAATTAATTAGTCTTGGGTATTAATCAATCAACGTACTCCCATTTGGTTTCCTCAATCCCAAAGTCAAATTAATTTCTGATTTATTTAATATCCAATCAACATAGTTTATATATTTGAAATAAACAACCATGCAGTTATATATGTGTTGAAAATTAAAGAGAGTTTAGGGAAAGAGAGTGAAACCAAGTTTTTACGAAGTTCGACTATACCTGCCTACGTCCTCGCCTTAGGCAACACCTATAACGACCTGCTTAATTTCCATATATATTTTTTCCTTTTATAATAAAACCAATATAATAAATCCAGTAGATCATAATCCACCTGGACTCGTGAGTACCAGGGATACAACAGAAATACAACACGGAAGCCTAAGCAACAGGAAACATAAAATCATAAAACCATATACAATATCATCCATCACAATACCAAAGTTACTATATCCATTATAATTACATATGTAAACCACCCAAAAGAGTCTTAGGGTCACTTCCCACAAAAATCCATCTACCCTTATCACAAAATACATACCCTTTAGAGAGGGCGAATCAACTGTAACTATCACAGCGGAGCTTTATCCGCTCTCCTATTTGGGGCTCCTGAAATGTTTATGAAATTTAGGGGTGAGACACTTCTCAGTAAGGGAAATAAACTAATACTAATGTGTGGCAACATGAGTTTGTCCGTGTTATACATAAAAGCACATATAAGCATATCAAGTAAATATGTCCATATCATTTCTGGGAAAAACATGTATAAATATAACATGGCAGAACATACTGGATTTTCATAGCATAAATCATCTCATATAGTAATAATACGAAAACAATCCTGGTAGGTTAGCTGGCTGTTGTCATGTATTACCCCCACATGATTGGGCTGTGTGGCCTGAATGCGAGACCTGACAATAGTTAGCCGACCACTGCCAAGTCAAAAGTACAGTTTGTAAGTCCGATGGGTCTGCCAAACCTAGTCCATACACCAGGGGCACTTACACTTCTTAAAACCACATCGACTATCCGTCCTCACGCTACTCCATACAGCAGCGTTAACACAATATTGTGATGATCACAAACATATAGCAGCGATACCATGCAAGTGTTAGCCTAGACCAAGCCAACCAAGTTCTGATAACATATAGCATATAATCAAATTGTGATACATGGATATTTCATACTATCAATTGCCAAGTTAATCATTACATCATTTTGCATTTATATACATCATGAAAATCATCGACCTGTACAACGGCATTTCATATTTTACTATAGCTCGGCCCATACACCGGCAAATCATATCCATAGCCCAGCCCGTGCACCAGCAAATCATATCCATAGCTCGGCTCGTACGCCGGCAAAACATATCCATAGCTCGGCCTGTACGCCGGAAAATCATAAACATAGCTCAGCCCATACGCCGGTAAATCATATACATAGCTCGGCCCGTACGCCGACAAATCATACACATACGCCAGAAAAATATATAAAATTCTCAGCCCGTACGCCATTTTTCCATTATAAAAATCCATAATATTATCATATTCCCAGAAAATAGTATTTCATTATAAATTCTACTCATGCCACACAAAATAAGATTTATACATATTTAAGCACATCATCTTTTACAGCAGTATTTCCCGAACATAAAGCATATATAAATATATTTATTTTTCTGAAATCATATGTTGTAATAATATACATACATTTTTTATTAAATAACTAGCTTAGTTTATCCCCTTACCTGATTCCTAAAAAGCCCCTAAGAAAAATAGTCCTGCCCCCGTAGGGTGACCCGTTCAACATCCTGAAAATGACATTTCCTATAATTAAATTTCAGTATTTCTATGCATACTACGCTTTCTACAACTACAGGGAAAGCCAAATATCAAGTAAAAGTCTTACCATGAATTTGGGATGAATTTCAAACCAATTCCACCAACGATCAGCTCCGGAAGACTTGTAGAGAACTTCCCTAGAAGCGTCGTAGTTACCTCAAATCTTCGATCCGGTAAGAAATGGAACCAGGATTGAAGAGAGAAGGGGAGGGAGACGTTTAGAGAGAGAAAGAGGGTGACTCTGCACTGAAATTCTGTCAAAATCTGATTTTAGAAGTACTTATAGACCTAGATTCATCTACACATCATCTCGTCAACGAGTCCTGAAGAAGCTTCTTCGAACCTGCCCCATCGTCGATGAGTTTGAGACTTCCAAAAATCCCCTCTCGGTATCTTCTCGTCAATGAGACGTGTCTTCATCGACGAGATCCCCATGTATCCTCGTTGATGAATCCCCTATGTTCGTCAACGAGGCTCTGATTAATTTCTCAAGGTCACTACAACACCACCTAAGGATTCCACTATAACACTCCTTTACGAGTAGGAGCAACCTTAAAATCCCTCCTTCAATATGCTACAGTACACCTCTCCAAATGATACCCCATGCTTCGTACAACGATTCAACAACCATGAACTATCATGAAAACAAGAACAATTTCTTGCGTACAACAATTACTTTCAAATAGAGCAGATTAGTACAAAATATAGCACAATTAATAAATACTTCAATGTAAATATCAACAAAGAATAAAATTGAAGCTCAAAGAGTATATCACCGGCATGCTTTCTTTGATTGATTCAAAACTCAAAAGTTTTGGTCAAAGATCAGTGAACTATAACTCAGTAATTCTCAAAAAATATCAGCAAGTAGATGTGTGTGAGAAGTCTTTGAGAGAGTATAAGCAATATAGGCTTGAAATCAAATTTTCAAATCTTGGTATAGAATTAGATTTGAGAAATCATGACTTTATAGAGCTAAAAAGTCATAAATTCATGTTGCCCAAGTTACTTGGAGTGTTTCCCAAGTTTTTACAAAGTTTGGGGCACCAGTAACTCAATTTGGAAACTTTAAAACATTGTTTTAAAACTAGTCGTTACAAAGGTCAATCGCCTAAACCCATTGGGATCAGTCACCTGATCTTTGAAAATCAGCATATTTTCAAGATCAGAAAAGGGTCAGTAGCCTCATCCAATACTGTCTTCCAAATTTAACTCAGCAAAATTGTCAGTCGCCTAACCAGACTAGGGTCAGTCGCCTGAACAGTTAAAAACACTATTTTTAAAGTTTGTTTCCAAAAACTCTTGCCAATCTTGTTTTGAGACTTTTCAAAGACATTTTCCAGGATTTTCAAAATAAGGTCTCTAAGTCCATAATTAACTTTATTGAGCTTTGAAATTTGGAATAGTTTCCCAAGAGGGGGGGTGAATTGGATTCTAAAAATTTCTTTTAATTCTTTTTAAGTTACCTTAAACTTCTTTTATTTCTTTTAACCAATTCTTGACTTATTTGTTTAATTCTTTAATCAATTAAGAACTTAGCTCTTTTATCCAATCAATAACACAATTAAACAACCAATCATTTAAACACAATCAAACATTCAATCTTCAACCACACACTTTGAAAATACAAACAATCAAACAATTAATCACAATTTCCAAATCAATACACCCAATTTGATTGCCAAATATAAATTCACTTTAGCACAATAAGATTGATGTAAAATTCAAGATTTAGAACTTTTGGAATACAAACACTATCCAATCAATCTCAAGTTTTATACCGTTCAATCACAATATATCTTTTGTTGTCAGCCCTAGATATGAATTCATAAGCCCTATAGTTGAATTATAATTTATACTTTGCTGATATAGATTTGCTTCTTCAATACGTTTTTCAACAACACATTCACACTCTTCTCGATATTCAGAACTCAACTAAACTCTTAGTTAACTTATCCTTGGGCTGTTAACCAAGTAACGTACTCCCGTATGGTTTCCACAAGATACGGCATAACCAACGTACTCTCTTTCGGTTTTCGCAACCCAAATCAAAATTAAACTTTAAGTTTACTTGATTTCTATATTACGTAGTATATATAATTATCAAATAAACCATCCATGCAATTTCGATATGCTGAAAATAAATAGTAGGGAAAGAGAGAGTGAGACGGGGATTTTTACGAGATTTGGCTTATACCTAGCCTACATCCTCGCCTTTGGCAAACCACCAAAAGATTCACTAGTTTAGTTTCGTTGATAGGTGGAACAATACCGATTACAACACTCCTTCGTTAAGGCTAGAGCCCACCTTCTCCAAACGATATCCCCACGTTCGATCACTCCTTATATAGGCTAGAGCCCGCCTTTCTAAGCAATATCCTCTTGCTTAGCCAACGATCGAAACAACCCTTGGAATTTTCAATCTACAAGAAATGCAACCACAATATGTGTACAAAAATTTTGCTCCTTAAAGAGCTTATTAGTACAACAATTACAGCACTATATACTTCAAAGTAAATAACAATATGGAAATTAACTTGAAGCCCAAGGAAGTATATCACCGATTAATTCTTTGAAAGATTCAAAATTTGTAGCACAATTCCGATGAAAGAAGATCAAAAACTCAATTGAATTCATGCACAATATGTGAGCTTGAGAGCAAGAGAGAGCCTTGAGAATTTGAGAGCAATTTGAGAGAGAATTTGAATTTTTTCAGAATTTGAATTCTTGGTTGTGTTGATTCAATGATCTTTGAGGCATATTTATAGACTTTAAAAGGTATGTAACTTGGTCCCCAAGTGGTTTAAAATATTCCCCAAGTTTCCATAAATTTTGAGCCACAAACATCCCCATTTAAAAATTTGCCAATTATGAGATTTTCAAATCTGTCTTTGTGACAGATGACTGTCCATTTGTGGCAGTCATCTTTCCACTTAAATTAAAGGGGCAGTAGCATGGCAGTCATCTTTCCAAACCCACACAGACGTCTGACAATGCAACACCAGCTTCTATAACAAACTGCTATCGAGTTGTCAACTTCGAGTACCCTCCAGTCTTTTGGCCATAACATTTTCTGTGTAACTCCAAATTTGATGATCTTGGTGTAAAATGAAATATAAGAGAAAATCCTAAAACTTTAATGTTGAACACATTTTAAAATAAATACTTTTTGATGGAGAAAAATTTGCATCAATGCAGATATAGAAAAATTGACAGCATTTAAGAAATCCTCTTTTTGGTGTTTTTCAATTCAAAAATGATTCTAACCTTTTTGAAACAATTTTTGACCTTATAAAAATATTTTCCAAGTATTTTCAAAGGTATCTAGGTCAAATAAATTTACCTAAGAGTTTCATGCATCCATATTTAAATTCTTTGAAGTACTTCATGCAATTTCCTAGACTTTTTCAATTCTTGAATTCCTTGAGGCCTTTATACTTGTTTCATCTTTCTTTGAGCTTTCCATGTTCATCACTTGGGCTTTCATTCTTTGAAATTTTTTCTTTAATATCAATGCTCTCATGATCTTCAGGCTTTAAACTTTAAATCCATGCTTCAAGCTTGATATAATCATCCTTATCTGAGGTACAAACTCTCTTGAACTCTTTAACCTTGCATTCTTCATTTAGTTCTGAAAATACATCACTTAACATAGCATGTTAAGATCCACTTGTTTGTTAGCATCAAAATAGCATATTAAGCCTTGTGAGGCTAACAATCTCCTCCTTTTTGGTGATGACAAATAAGAAGAAAAAATTGGAGTGAGCCCTAAAAAGACTCCCCCTTTCAATACGCATCATCTTAACAATATTTGCAAGATTAATATCAATTTAAAAACCTCTTTTACAATCATGCTCATCACTACTTTTTACAGTCATGCTCATCACTTTATTCAAGTTCAAGTTTATCAATCAACATCAAGTACTTCTCCTCCTTTTGATATATTATATTCATGCTCAATTTTTGCTTAAAACTTCTCCCCCTTTTGACATCCATCAAAAACAAAAAAAAAATGATTAAGTTAAAGTAAAATCACATGTTGAGAATATCATCAACCATGCGTATCAAACATATGAACACACTCAATTTATAGTTTTTCAATATAACATGTGTAGTGTGTTTTAATAATCATATCTTTACTAACAGTTTTTTCCTTCTTTGACATTACTCAAGATTTCAATTGTTGATATTATGATACCGATTTAAAATTAAATTCATGATATCTATTTAAAATTCATGATACCAATTGAAAATTAATACCAATTAAAAATTTAATTCATGATACCAATTGAGAATTCTCTGAATTGATTAATAGGAAAACAATCATAATATAAGCAATATGACATAAGACTCCCCCTGAATTTAATGCATTCAGTTTTGTTATCATTTTTGCTTTTATCATCACATGTTTCAAAACATTGATTCACATCATATATCAAATATCAATGTCATGCTAATATCATCAATGTCATACTATGCTCATAGATATAATCATACTTGTCATGCTTAAAAGAGAAATTTAACTTTTAGATTGTAATACCAAGTGAGCTCTTAAATTGTGATACCAATTTAAAATTTTTAAAATGTGATACCAAAAATATTCATGGATACCAAAGACTTTACAGATACCAAAGTCATTATCACATTATACATAGCTCATGAATACCAATATAACCATTATATCTCTCATAGCTCATGGATATCAATATAAAAAGTAGTAAGTCTATCCATGTAATTCATCAATAGCATACACATGATCAAGAAATAATCTCATATCAAACGTTATGCTTATACTCAATAATCTCATGCTCAAATTTTCAACATAGTGAGCCATAAATATTCAATATAAGTCAAGCATATCATGTAGCATAGGCATGTAAGCATGTAGCATATAGCATATAGCATATCATATAGACATGTAAGCATGGAGCATATAGCATTTCATTCTCAAATATATTTTAAAAAATAATTATGCAGTCGCCTGTCAACAAAGGGCAGTCATCTGTCACTAAATAACCAGGTTTTTAAAAATAAACAGAAGGGTGACAGTCGTCTATCCATATGATGACAGTCGTCTGTCCATAAACAAATCAATTTTTCAATATACACAGCAGGTTGATAGTCGTCTAGCAAAACACTCATTGACGGCTCACTGGTCACTGACAGTCATCTGTCCATTACCTGACAGTCATCTGTCAGTCTTCTGACTTGTGTTAAAAACACTTCAAAAACATGCCAATCGTCTGTCAGCAAGATTTTCCTCATTTCAACATATTTTTGAGTTCTCTCTTCTTTACGCATTTAGACTTAAAATCTCAATTTGATATTTTCTTAATATTTAAGTTAAGCTTTGTAAAAATCATCCTATGATTTTGGCCAACAATGCCATTTTTGAATAAGCTCTTAAACTCATTTGTTGATCATGAATTAAGTTACTTTCTCAATTTTTAAAGTGGAATAACTTAATCCATGGAGTTTTTCATTTATGAACTAGTCTTTCATCTTAATACCCATACTTTCTTGCGTCCGGTGGTTTGATAAAGGATGTTTCTTTAACTCTCCATATTTGTTTAGTTTTCACACATTTTCTCTTAAATGGACATTCAAACTTTATATGCCCATTTTTCTTACATTGATAGCATATTGTATTAGTGTAGGCATTAAAGGATGTGCTTGTATTATCTTTGGAGGCTTTTGAGAAATAACCCATGTAACGATTCCTTTTCTTTTTGTTTTCAATTCCATTGAAACCAATGCCTTCTTTGTTTAGAGACATTCTTTGTGAGCCAATCATCTTATCAAGATTTTCCTTCCCTTTCGTAAAGTTGTAAATAATTCTTTCTTTATCTTCAATTTGATTCTTGAGATCATTTATCTCGTTATCTTTCTTGTCATCAACCTTCTTTTGTGATTTCTCTAATTCTAGAGATAATTTTCTGATTTTATCCTCTAATTCAAAAATATATATATCTTTCTCATATACCGTAGAGGATAGGGGTCGAAGGTCTCCTATCATCTTTTCATTCTTACTTTCTAATTCTTTAATTTTCAAGTCATTTTCTTTTTCAGCAAGAGTTTTAGCTTCTAATTCTTTCATTGCAGCATTATACTTATTTTCAATTTTTTTTATCCTTGAATCCTTTTCCCTTTCAGCAATCTTAAGAGATTCTAATTCTTTCATTATACCTTCATTCTTATTTTTTAATGAAGCATTTTGTCTATTTACTTTGATCAACATCTTATGTACTTTGAATAGATCATTTTGTAGTTCTTCATAAGATGGCATACCCTCATCATTGGATTCATTTGAAGAATTACTACAAGAATTCTCTAAGGATTTGGCTGAAGAACTTTCCTCATCGTCCCAAGCCATAAAGCACGTATAAGCAACCTTTAGGTCACTTGATTCAATTTCAGAACTACTTGTACTCATCATGTCCCAAGTAGTGGCTTTCATGACCTTTTTCTTTTTCTTTTTAGACTTTTTCTTAAGTAGAGGACATTCCAGTTTTAAATGTCCAGCTTTGTTTCAATTATAGCATGTAGGAGTTTTACTTTTAGATTTCCTTTTGCTGATTTTTCTCCTTCTACATCTGATTCAGATTTTTGATTTCCTCTCTTGAATTTGTTTCTCCTTCTTAGTATCCTTGCTAGCTTTTTAGACATGAAGGCTACTTCATCTTCATCCATTTCTTCTTCACTACTAGAGTTTGAGGTTTTGAAGGCTATAGATTCTTGGGCTTTGGTTTTTCCATTCTTTTCATTCATTGCCATTTCATATGTAAGGAGAGAACCTATAAGTTCATCTAAGGAAGTGTTTTTCATATTTCTTCCTTTGGTTATGGCAGTGGATTTTGGTTCCCATACAATTGGTAGCCCTCTAAGAATTTTCCTTATCATTTCATAAGTGGTGTAGGTTTTTCCTAGTGCATTTAAAGAATTTATTATGTGAGTGAACCTAGTAAACATATTAGTTATGGATTCTTCCAGGTTCATCTTAAAGGCTTCATATTCACTTGTGAGCATATCGATCCTATTATCCCTAACATCTATAGTGCCTTCATATGTTACTTATAGCTTGCCCCATATCTCTTTAGCTGATTTTGAAGCCATTACTCTATTAAATTCATTGGCATCTAAAGCACAATATAGAGCATTCATAGCACTAGAGTTTATTGGCAACATTTTATAGTCTAAGTCCTTCATATCAATTTTCTCCTTAGGGACTTGTTTTCCATCAACTATCTTAGTGGGAATTTGGTCACCTTCCATGACAACCTCCCAAGCTTTCCAATTCATAGTTTGAAGATATATTTGCATTCTCTTTTTCCAGAAAGTATAGTTCAAACCACAAAAGATTGGTGGCCTAATTGAAGATTGTCCCCCTCCAAAGGGAGCTATGCATAAGTTAGCCATTTAGATCTTTTTATAGCTTCTAGTTCAGAGTTGCTATAACCCGCTCTGATACCAATTGAAATTAGGAATAGCTTCCCAAGAGGGGGGGTGAATTGGATTCTAAAATTTTCTTTTAATTCTTTTTAAGTTACCTTAAACTTCTTTTATTTCTTTTAACCAATTCTTGACTTGTTTGTTTAATTCTTTAATCAATTAAGAACTTAGTTCTTTTATCCAATCAATAACATAATTAAACAACCAATCATTTAAACACAATCAAACATTCAATCTTCAACCACACTTTGAAAATATGAACAATCAAACAATTAATCACAATTTCCAAATCAATACACCCAATTTGATTGCCAAATATAAATTCACTTCAGCACAATAAGATTGATGTAAAATTCAAGATTTAGCACTTTTGGAATACAAACACTATCCAATCAATCTCAAGTTTTATACCATTCAATCATAATATATCTTTTGTTGTCAGCCCTGGATATGAAATTGTAAGCCCTGTAGTTGAATTATAATTTATACTTTGCTGATATAGATTCGCTTCTTCAATATGTTTTTCAAAAACACATTCACACTCTTCTCAATATTTAGAACTCAACTAAACTCTCAGTTAATTTATCCTTGGGCTGTTAACCAAGTAACGTACTCTTGTATGATTTCTGCAAGATATGGTATAACCAACGTACTCCCTTTCGGTTTCCGCAACCCAAATCAAAATTAAACTTTAAGTTTACTTGATTTCTATATTACGTAAAATATATAATTATCAAATAAACCATCCACGCAATTTCGATATGCTGAAAATAAATAGTAGGGAAAGAGAGAGTGAGACGGGGATTTTTATGAGGTTCGGCTTATACACGGCCTACATCCTCGTCTTTGAAAAACCACCAAAGGATTAACTAATTTAGTTCCATTGACGGGTGGAACAATACCGATAACAACACTCCTTGGTTAAGGTTAGAGCCCGCCTTCTCTAAACAATATCCCCTCGTTCGGTCACTCCATATATAAGCTAGAGCCCGCCTCTCTAAGAAATATCTCCATGCTTAGCCAACGATCCAAACAACCCTTGGAATCGTCAATATACAAGAAATACAACCACAATATGTGTACAAAAATTTTGCTCCTCAAAGAGCTTATTAGTACAACAATTACAGCACTATATACTTCAAAGTAAATAACAATATGGAAATTAACTTGAAGCTTAAGGAAGTATATCACCAATTAATTCTTTGAAAGATTCAAAATTTGTAGCACAATTTCAGTGGAAGAAGATCAAAAACTCAATTGAATTCGTGCACAATATGTGAGCTTGAGAGCAAGAGAGAGCCTTGAGAATTTGAGAGCAATTTGAGAGAGAATTTGAATTTTTTCAGAATTTGAATTCTTGGTTGTGTTGATTCAATGATCTTTGAGGCTTATTTATAGACTTTAAAAGGTATGTAACTTGGTCCCCAAGTGGTTTAAAATATTCCCCAAGTTTCCATAAATTTTTTGCCACAAACATCTCCATTTAAAAATTTGCCCGTTATGAGATTTTCAAATCTGCTGTTGTGACAGATGACTGTCCATTTGTGGCAATCATCTGTCCACTTAAATTAAAGGGGCAGTAGGGTGTCAGTCATCTGTCCAAACCCATACAGATGTCTGACATTGCAACACCAACTTCTATAACAAACTGTTGTCAAGTTGTCAGCTTCGAGTACCCTTTAGTCTTTTGGTCATAACCTTTACTGTGTAACTCCAACTTTGATGATCATGGTGTTAAATGAAAGCTATGAGAAAATTATAAAATTTAATGTTAAACACATTTTAAAATAAATACTTTTTGATGGATAAAAATGTGCATCAATGCAGATATAGAAAAATTGACAGCATTTGAGAAATCCTCTTTTCGGTGTTTTTCAATTCAAAAATGATTATAACCTTTTTGAAATAATTTTTGACCTTATAAAAATATTTTCCAAGTATGTTCAAAGGTATGTAGGTCCAATAAATTTACCTAAGAGCTTCATGCATCCATATTGAAATTCTTTGAAGTACTTACATGAAATTTCCTAGACTTTTTCAATTCTTGAATTCCTTGAGGCCTTTATACTTGTTTCATCTTTCTTTGAGCTTTCCATGTTCATCACTTGGGCTTTCATTCTTTGAAACCTTTTCTTTAATATCAATACTCTCATGATCTTCAGGCTTTAAACTTTAAATCATTGCTTCAAGCTTGATATAATCATCCTAATCTGAGGTATAAGCTCTCATGAACTCTTTAACCTTGCATTCTTCATTTAGTTCTGAAAATACATCACTCAACATAGCATGTTAAGATCCACTTGTTTGTTAGCATCAAAATAGGATATTAAGCCTTGTGAGGCTAACAAGCTTCAAAGCATTCATTTTGATATTTAAATGAAGTACTTACACAAGACTTCCTTAAGACTTTAAAACTTAAAACTTAAAGTCTTCATGTATATCTTTGCTTTGAGTCCATCTTGTCTTGAGCTTCCATAAGATTTTTCTATCTTTGATCCTTTAAATTTCCTTTTGATCACTTTTTGTTGGAGTATGAGCTTTTAATAATCACTTGTGATCTTGGACTCTTAATACTTGAACTTTTGAACTTTATAGACTTGGTTTCCTGAAACATCATCACTTAAACCACAACATGCTAAATTTACCTTGATTTGTTATCATCAAAATAAGATTTGAAAATCATGTTAGGCCAAGATTGTAGAGACTCGAATTTGTAAAATAAGAAAAAGAGTAAAAAGGTAATTTTAGTAGGCTTCGTAGACGAAGGCCCTTCTGCGATTCATCGCCGAAATTCAGAGCCTCAGAGACGAAGAGATCCTGACCAATAGGAAAAATAATGGACAAGGGTTCATTGATGAAGGAAAGAGGTTTGTCGACGAAGAGCCTTTTGTGGCTCGTTGATGAAGGAACCATTCGTCAACGAGTTTGACCAGGTCAAGGGGTCTATAAATATTTTTTTTGGTTGCTTAAGGGTTGAGAAACTCCAAAATCTATCTCTATCTCTTTCTCTAGAACCCACGAACTCTCTCTCTCTCTTTCTCTAGAACCCACGAACTCTCTCTCTCTCTCTCTCTCTTTCTCTCTCTCTCTCTCTCTCTCTCTCTCTCTCTCTCTCTCTCTCTCTCCCTCTCTCTCTCTTCAATCCTTCTCGATTCGTCACCCGAATCCATGATCCAACATTACTACATAGATCAGGGGGAAAACCTCGGCGATTCTATCGGATAGGATCTTTGTGCTGAGGACTTCCGAGTTTTATCCAGAAATTGAGGTAAGGATCTAAGTTCATTTTTGGTTTGGTAGATCTGTAGTACATATGATTGTATTAAAGTATTGTTCTTCGATTTTTAAGTTTTGAGAACTCGGTTCATTGTTTTGGAGCTGGGTAGCTCGTGTTTCAGTATTCGAAAAATAGATAAGGGGATTTGTTTGCATCGGTCTTTCTAAAAAACTAAACTGCTAAAAAGTTAGCTTATGTTTATATGCACTTATTGACTGCTTATTTGCAAAGTTTCATCAGGTAAAAATGTTGCTAACGTAGGAGATGCTTGAACCCCTTATTTTCCATTTAAATGATATTTTTCGAGTTATATGCTATATAGAGGATTTTTTACCAAACGAGTGTGACATATGATATGGAATGGAATATGTGGATTTGTTTAAATACGTATATGAACTATGGGAACTGGAGTTCCATTTTTCTATCTGAAAATATGGAAAACAGGTGTCAGTTATATACCGAGCTTTATATGTGAAAAGGGTTAAATCGAGAGAGTGTGTGCTGGTGTATACCACAGTGTGAATGAATGAGTTTGTGAAAATACTGGAACTGTACGAGTGATTGTGAATTTAAGAACAAGTTGATTCGTTTTATTATAAATTGTATATATGATATTGGGACCACAGCTTGTTACTAAATGAGTTGAAAGAAACTCAATGATATATGAATCCTTAAAAAGCTTACAGCGTTTTTCCATTGCTATATACTGGATACAGTGCAACCACACATCTCATTTTCAGTATGGGTATCGAGATAGTTGGTTGGATTGGAGTGTGCGTCTAGTGGATTAATGGACCAGGTGGTTCCAGTCGGACTATAGTAAATCACACAACCCGAAGCCTAGGGGTAGTGTTGGCATTTGTTATTATTGTTTCTAAGCTGGACAGTGTTCTAAATATGCATATACATGATTTAAAAACTAAAATGGGCAAATTCACAGGTTTGAGTACCGAGTGGATGGATTGTACAATGTATGGGACTGTACCCTACCCTAACCTCGGGAACTCTCACTTGCAACGATACTGAATTATCTATTGTAGGGAATATACATAAATATCTCCTATATTACAGTATATAGAATATGCCTTATATGTAACTGCTTTCAACTGAAATAAACGCATGTGGTCACACAATGATGTAATATTTTCCACCTTACTAAGAAGTGTCTCACCCCAATATACAACCTTTGTTTCAGGTCCTACATGACGTCGGTCCTAGTTCCTAGAGGGACTTGGAATGTCATTTTGATTTTAACTTCTGTAAGTGCTTTGTATATGTAATAGACTCAGTTCAGAATATCTTTTGGAGATTGTAAGAACATGTTATGTTTTAAGTACGTTCGTATGTATTTGAGGATATAATTAGAAAACCTAGTTTTGCCAATTAGGTTTCCATATCAATGTTTATGTTTTCCGTTGTGCATGAGATTATATATTAGTATGAAACACCCATGTGTCCTTATTAAGGGCGGGTGGTATATGTATGTTCATTCAAAGACAGGTGTATTATATAGGAGTAGTGGCACTCTAGGGCCGTATGACGGGTTGGGGCGTTACAAACTTGTTCCATCCTGTCTTCATTGAAAATCTCCAAAAAAAAATGATAAAATCCCAAAAAAAAAATTTAGTCTAATTATCTTTTTGTTCGAAAATTTTTTTGTTTTTTTTTGGCTAATGATGGGACAAAAGGAGGAATTCTACTATATAGTATTTTCTTCCCCTTATCCCTAGGCATGGCAAGGGTTCCTAACCTTCAAGAATCATATGATTTGAGAAATGATTATGACTTGGACCAAAAAAATTAGACTGAATGAACCATGTTTTTTTTATTTAGTGTCAAATTTATATTTTTAAAAAATATTTTTAAAAAATCCCAAAAATGGTGTTTTCCAGTGTTTTTCTCAATTTTAAAAGGTAGATAATGAAGCCTTAGAAATTCTAAAACTCATGCTCCTCACCATACCTTTTTAAATTCCAATTTCTATTTCCAAACTCACTCTTTTCATTTACCATTTTCAAATACCGGTAATACAAGTCTAGTCCTCGTTTTTAAATTTTTGGGTTTTTAGGTTAGCAATAGAAGTCTGACATTTTCAAACCAATTGTTTTCTCCACTTATCACCCATTATGATCATCATCATCATCATGTTTTTATTCAAGCTTAGGTTTTGAGGCCAACCCCCTTTCAAAGCAATACTTTAGGCTCCTTGAAGCCATGTTGGAGTGCTCGGACAATGATTTTATCACTAGAAAGCCAAAAGGGGTCTTCTCTCTTTTCTTTTTTATTTTTTTGTTCTTTTTGAAAGCAACACTTAAGAAATTGCGGTAACTATTCTACAAGTGAGGGTGTTGTTAGGGGTGCTAAAAAGATTATCATCACTGTAATGATTGGCTAAAAACCTTCCCTACGCACAAATGTACTCCCAAAATCTAAATCTGGCTTTCGTTGACCTTTTTTAGGGCTTTTCTTTATTTTTCCTGCATTTTCAGAAAAATAAGGTGGTGATTCCTTATTTTAACCGCTTTACCCATTTTTCATCAAAACTTTCTTATCATTTGGGGATTGTCATCCCAACCTACCTAGCTTAATAAAGCCCAAACCCAAAATTGACTCAAGATCCAATCTAAAGCCCAAGCCTAAACCTGGGACTACCTAGATCCCAACTAAACCTAATAACCTAAGCCCAACAAACCTAGGCCAAAGCATAAACCTAATAGCCCAGAGCCCAATTGAACCTAATCCCCAACCTAATTTAGACCCAACCACACCTAGCCTATGTACCCGAGCCTAAGCCCAAATCCTAGGCCCAACCAAACCCTAAACAATAAACTAACCCAAGGCCCAACCTGACCCAACCAACTCTAACCTAACCTAACCAAACTGAACCTAGCTTAACCTAACCTTTGGTCAACCAAACAAGTCCCCTTTCCCCCATGTTTGGCTTGTGAGAAAACACAAGAAAAAATAATAAAATTAAAATTAGGGAGATTGAGATAGAGAGACGAGATTACACTACAAAAAACAAGCCCTTTAGTGACGGTTTAAGATTGGTAACTAAAATGACAGTGACAACTAACTATTAGTGACAGTTTTTAAAACCGTCACTAATAATGGAGTATTAGTGACGATTTCAGTCCATCACTAAAAGTCTAAAACCGTCGCTAAAGTTGGCACATTTTCTTGGCTGAAAATCTTCACTAAAAGTCATAGTATTTGTGACGGATTTACAAAACCTTCACTAAAAGTCATAATATTAGTGATGGTTTTGAAAACTGTCACTAAAAGTTGTACTATTAGTGACAGTTTTGAAATTTGTCACCAAAAGTTATAATGAAACTGTCACTAAAAAACTACTATTATTGAGGATTTGTGAATCTGTCACTAATAGTCACAATCTCAAAACTTTTAGTGATGGTTATAGAACCGTCACTAAAAGTTTAAATTAAATAAATATTTTTTTTAAATCACCCATTAATCCTTGTCAAAACTTGTAATTAAATTTTTGGACACACAATGTTGAACCAAAATTAATTAATGAAAAATTCATAAATTGTTCATAAAACTTCTTTTATATATACATAACAAATTATTCATAAACATCATATATACTTGATCTCTTTAGAAAACAAAAAATACAAAAAAGAAAAAGTTGCATTTGATTGTAGTGCTCAGCATCATCCTCATCTTCTTTTGAGAGCCCACAGACCCTATAAAGTATTAATTATGCAAAAAATTAATATACAGTTTTTGAATATGTACGTACTATAAGTGAAAATGATTTGATAGCAAGAATGATCATACATAGTTAAATAAAAAATTATACAATTTTAAATAGTTAAGTTTGGTCAGTCAGAATTGATCCCACTCGGTGGCTACCTTATATGCCTGACTTGGACACATGAGTGCTTAAATCAACTAAGTTTGCTAGGTTAGGTTCTAAGCACATAATTTTCAATTGAGGAGGAGTTTTTGGGTACCATAAGCTCTGGCACGTTGAGCTCAATGTCACGAATGTGTGGGGTTTGACCCCATTCGTTTTGGAACTCATTTGTCTGACTTGGACACCTGAGTGCTTAAAACCACTAAGTTTGCTAAGTGTGTTTGTATTCTAACTTTACTTCTAAGTGCGTAAAAATCTCACGGGGAGAATTTTTTAGGTGCCATCAGCTCTGGTATATTGAGCTCAATGTCACGGACGTGTCGAGACTAACTCCACTCTATTTGGACTTCATATACCCGACTTGGATACCTGAGTGCTTAAATTCACTAAGTTTGCTAAGTTTGTTTGTATTCTATATTTGCTTATAAGTGTGTAAAAAGCTCTCAGGGAGAAGTTTTTAGTTACGATCAGCTCTGACACATCCAAATTAATGTCACAGGCATGTTGGGACTGGCCCCACTCAGTTTAGACCTCGTATGCCTGACTTGGACATCTGAGTGCTTAAAATGAACTAAGTTTACTAAGTTTGATTATAAATGCTAATTTTTAACCAGGCAGGATTTTTTGGGTACTGTCAGCTCCAGCATGTCGAACTCAATGTCACAAACATGACAGGACTGACCCCACTCGGTTTGGACGTCTTATGCCTGACTTGGACACCTAAGTTGTTAAATCCACTAAATTTTTTTGTATTCTTACTTTGCTTCTAAGTGTATAAAAGCTCCTAGGGAGGGATTTTAGGGCACTACCAGCTCTAGCATGCCCAACTCTATGGCACAGACGTGTTCTCACTCTCTTTGGACGTCGTATGCCCAACTTGGACACCTGAGTGCTTAAAATCAACTAATTTTACTAAGTTTGCTTCTAAATGCATAATTTTCATCTGGGGATAATTTTTTGGGTACCTTCCACTCCAACATGTCCAACTCAATGTCACAAACATGTTTAGACTAACCCCACTCGGTTTGGACCTCGTATTCCCAACTTGGATGCCTGAGTGCTTAAAACCACTAAGTTTGCAAAGTTTGTTTGTATTTCAACTTTGCCTCTAAGTGCGTAAAAATCTACCGGGCAGGAGTTTCTTTGCACTGTTAGCTCTAGCATGTCGATCTCAATGTCATTGACATGTCAAGACTGACCCCACTTGGTTTGGACGTCATATGCCCAACTTGGACACCTAAGTTCTTAAATCCACTAAGTTCGCTAAGTTTGTTTGTATTATAACTTTGCATCTAGCTATGTAAAAAGCTTACAAGGATGAGTTTTTGGGCACCGTCGGCTCCGGTATGTCCAGCTCAATGTTACAGATATGTTGAGACTGACGTCACTTGGTTTGGACATCGTACGCCCAACTTGGACACCTGAGTGCTTGAAATTAACTAAGTTTACTAAGTTCGCTACTAAATGCATAATTTTCAATCGGAGAGAACTTTTTGGGTATCTTCAACGCTAACATGTCAAGCTCAATTTCATGAATGTGTCAGGACTGATCCTATTTGGTTTAGACCTCATATGCCCGACTTGGACACATGAGTGCTTAAAACCATTAAGTTTGCTAAGTTTGTTTGGATTCTAACTTTACTTCTAAGTGCGTAAAAAGCACCCAGGGAGGAGTTTTTGGGTACTGTCAGCTCCGACATGTTGAGCTCAATGTCACGGACATTTTGGGACGAAACCCACTCGGTTTGGACATCGTATGCTCAACTTAAACACCTGAGTTCTTAAATCCACTAAGTTTGCTAAATTTATTTGTATTCTAACTTTGCTTCTAGTTGCATAAAAAGCTCTTGGGGAGGCATTTTTTAGCACCGTCAACTCTGACCCGTCTAGATCAATGTCATGGACGTTTTGGGACTGACACCACTTAGTTTAGACCTCGTATGCACAAATTGGATACCTAAGTGCTTAAAATCAAATAAGCTTACTAAGTTCACTTCTAAATGCACAATGTTCAACCAGGAAGGATTTTTTGGGTACCTTTAGCTCTGACATGTCTAGCTCAATGTCACGGATGTGTCAAGACTAAACCCACTCAATTTGGATCTCGTATACCCAACTTGGACACTTGAGTGCTTAAAATCACTAAGTATGATAAGTTTGTTTGGATTCTAACTTTACTTCTAAGTGCGTAAAAAGTTCTCAAGGAGCAGTTTTTGGATACCATCAGCTTTGATGTGTCAAGTTCAATGTGACAAACATTTCAGGGCTGACCCCATTTGGTATGGATGTCGTATGGGCATCCGAGTGCTTAAATCCACTAAGTTTGCTAAGTTTATTTGTATTCTAACTTTACTTCTACATGCGCAAAAGGCTCCCGGGGATGAGTTTTTGGGCACCGTCAGCTTCAACGCGTCTAGCTCAATGTGACAGACGTGTCGAGACTAACCCCACTCAGTTTGGACCCTGTATACCTAACTTGGACACCTGAGTGCTTAAATCCACTAAATTTTCTAAGTTTGTTTATATTCTAACTTTGCTTCTAAGTGCGCAAAAAGCTCGCGAGGAGGAGTTTTTTTACACTGTTAGCTTCGGCATGTCCAGCTCAATGTGACGAAGATGTCGAGATTGACCCCACTCAATTTGGACCTTGTATGCCCGACTTGGACACCTGAGTGCTTAAATCTGCTAAGTTTGATAAGTTTGTTTGTATTCTAACTTTGCTTCTAAGTGCATCAAAAGCTCCTGGGAGGAGTTTTTGGGCACCGTCAATTTAGACATGTCCAACTCAATGTCACGGATGTCTCGGGACTAACCCTGCTCATTTTGGACCTCGTATGTCTGACTTGGACACCTGTGTGCTTAAAATCAACTAAGTTTGGTAGGTTAGCTTATAAGCGCATAATTTTCAACCGAGGAGGAGTTTTTGGGTACCATAAGCTCCGACACGTCCAGCTCAATGTCACAAATGTGTTAGGACTGACCCTTCTCGCTTTAGAAATAATCATTCCTTATCTATTCCTTATTATGAATTCATAAAACATTCATTTCACTCTTTCTAAGACATATCAAAGGTATTGCGTTAGCTCAAAAGTAAAATTAATAAATAAATAAAAAAGTACTTAATTTATCAAAATATTCATTCATAATGTGTTTTTTAATAAAATATAACATAGAAGCACGAATTTCACTACACCATAGTAAGAAAAATGAAGAATACGTGGATTATGCACAATAGTTGATTAGGAAATCGCCATGTTAAGATAGACACATACTTAATCTGCTCTAGTGATAATCAAGAAGAAGAAAAATGCATGTAAATGGTAATGACGCTATACAAACCAGTGGTAGGGTCCTAGGGAAATATGATGACTTCTATATGGTCCAAAAGTTTGGACTTTGACAACTACTAGTATTGCAAACATTTGCACACTCCAATCTTATGCACAAACTCATCAAACATTAAACTTTTTCCTATATATAACAATGGAGAAGATTAAAACTACCCTACTTAATTTTGGTTCAGATTCAAAAGAAGGTAGTGTTTTGAATCTGAACCAGAAGTAGGTAGGGTGGTTTCAATATTAACCATTGTTAGATTTAGGAAAGAGTTTAATATTGGATGAGTTTGTATAGAAGATTGGAGTGTGCAAATGTTTGCAATACTAGTAGTAGTCAAAGTCCCAAATTTTGGACCATGTAAAAGTCATCATATTTCCCTAGGGCTCTACCACTAGTTTGTACTATGTCATTACCATTTACATGCATAATAATGAGAGGAGCTACCTGAAGCATCTCCATGATGTTGGCACATCATTTCGTCCAACTGCGCTTTCCAATGCACCATTTCTTACATCTGCACTTCCAACATCTCATTCCTCATACTAAGCATGTCCATCTTTTCAGCCATAATGGATGCCCAAGCCTTAGTGTCCCTATGTGCTTGCTCCATCTCAGCACAAGAAGACGTATTATGACACAATGATGTTGTTGGGGCTATGTATACACCCTCGAGACCTTTCACGTAACCCCCCAGTCGATGCCCAAGCACCTGATCGCAGATCTCATCATCTATGGGTGATTGACTACCCTCAGGAACATCTACATCCCTCATTTGGACAATCCTCTCCTATTTTCAGTCATAAAAATTTAGAATATTATTAAATAACAATGCAATTATGGCATTTTGAATTCAATAATCAAATAAATACTATAATTGACTAACATCTTTGCTTTGAGCACCCCGACACCACTCCCTCGATAGCCTTTGATGTGTTCTCTGATAAATGGAAAACCTGCTCTCTGGTTGTCCAGTGACGGGATCACGTTATATTATTATATAAAACTCTATATTAATAACTTAGGAAGTGTAAACATATTTAACACTTGTAATGTAATACTTAGCTAGTTTTATATAAATTGCCCCTCAATGATACACAAATAACTTCGACCGACCACAATGCGTCGTATCTAATTTGCTTCGGTTGTTAGCATTTATTTGACAGATATCCTACAAAAAAAAAAATTTAATGAGATAATAATTCACATCGATACAAAAAAAAGTAGTTCTAATCTAAACACATCACCTGGTAGTGAAGGTCACGAAAATGTCGACACACCATCTCCCAATCTTCATGGGAGATCTTATCATACGGGTGTCATTCAGCTTCATCTCTCATCACCTTAAAATGTCCATAAATTTTGTGGCAATATGTCTTAAATCAAACGTACAAGTTCCTAGTCACCTTTTTTTTGACATGAGGATCGGTGAAAATGTAAATATAAAACTCCACTCGCATATGAAATACATATAGAATAGTAAATAGTAAATAATGTAGTATATTAAGAGTAACTGAACTGGCTGGAAAACTTACAAATATGCGCTCGTAGAGAACCAAGAGCTGCTTCTTAGTCATATGTGGCCAACTATAGTAGGTGACTAGAGCAAATTGTTGGCACATAATGCCAACCTCCCATACCCAAGTCATGCACCAATCACCCATCAATACCATGTAGCCTGGAGGAATCTCGATCCTGATACTCTGTTGTGTCATCTACAAGTGCTTGTAGAGTGTGGTGTTCTTGGCTGCACCATGCCTTGACCTCGTCTGTAATGATGACATCGATACTAAAAAAAGAGTTCAAAGATTCATTATAGAAATGTATATATACGCATCTAAAACAATCAATTTATTTAAAAAATTAGAGAATCATAATCTTACCAACGCTACTCATATGGGTAAGCTACTCACCTTAGGTCCCCCCAACTGATGGTTGCACATCGGGATGGGTTCTCGATTGCTAACCCAGTGATGCATTACGTGCTTCGGCTGTATCGCATCTGCTGCATGCTCCTGGGGGCCATACTGGCAAGCCTACTCCTTTGGGATCGAATACCTCCTAGTGTTATGTCTGTAATATTATACATATCATTGAATAAAATAATTGCATATTAAATGGATGCATAGTAAATATATTTTCTGTTATTTATAAAGATCTGATACATCGTGACAACATAACAGGCTTACCCCCTATAAATCCTTAATATTGGTATCAGCATCACTTTCTAATATCTCTTCCTCCTCAATATAGTACTCCACCATTGTTTCATCTTCCCCATCAGTTTCATCATTGTTGATGAAGTCAACATGTACATGTACATTTTCAATTTCAATCTCAGCAGTCCCTATGTGTTCTACTGTGGCACTAACCCTATTTAATGGTATAACATTAATTCTTTCCTCAGCAACATAATTGCCACCGTGCGATGCCATATTGGAAACATATTGAGTTGCTGCACTGACAGATGGCTTATTCTGTTGGAAAGAATCCTCGTCGATATTCTTCTCCCCATCTACAATTTCTGTAATATCATACAAACTTTGGGGAGGAATTTTTTATGTCATATGCCAGTCACCCTTCAATTTTGTGTCCTTAATGTAGAACACTTGTTCTACCTACGTTGTTAGCATAAAAGGGTCATTTTGATACCATGTTTTACTAAAATTGACAATAGTAAAGTAGGCATCTATGTTTATCCCACTCTTTTTATTACTAATGTCCCACTAGTCACACTTAAACAAGTAGACGAAACTATTGGCTCCATAGTTCAGCTCAATAATGTCATTCAAGATACCAAAGTAGTCAATATCCTCATCTCCTCCTGTGCCTAGCACGGAAACCCCATAATTTTATATTATTCTATGCAGTTCAAGGGATTTCATATGAAATCTTCAATCATTGACAATGCTACCACTCTAGTGTTTAACTCGTTGATCAGCGCCACATGTCAACATGTACAAATATTTACTTGTCATTGGTTCTTTATTATAATAATGACTTACATCTATTAATTAAAAAGAAGTTTAGATGAGTAAACTGTCAATATTAAAACTTTATATTGCTTCAAACTCACATAAAATTTGTTACTTACACAGCTCCTAAACCAATTGACAAATTCTTTTTTATGTTTTTCATCAACATTCTTTTCATTTTGATCTAGAAATTCAGCTTTTAAGTTCATTATATGCAACAATAGTACATGTTAATGTCAACAAAGTATATATATATATACAGTGCAAAGTATGGATGTAGAAACTACGTATTCGATATATGGAACAACTTCATCACAATTATTGAAGACATAAAAAAGCGCCTTTGCTAGGTCCTCCATATCAATGAAATCATATACCCATCCACTCAACCGCTAAACATTTGCTTGAAATACAGAGCTGATGGGTTCTTCATCTTTAGCATTACCATGAATCTCTGCATTTCGTTCATCACGAGTGAACCTTGTGTCAATATCTTGTAGATACATTAAGCAAAATACAAGACATTCACTGTCAATGTATGCCTCAACGATTGAACCTTTTGGTTGTACCTTATTACACACATAACCATTTAAAGTTCACAAGAACCTGTGCATTTTATATAATATTAGTAACATCTGCAAATAAATCAAGGAAATCATGTGAACATTGTTGCATCATAAAAATTACCTCTCAATAGGATACATCCAACGATATTGCACCGGTCCTGTATATATATACAGTGCAAAGTATGGATTTAGAAACCATGTATTCGATATATGGAACAACTTCATCACAATTATTGAGGACATAAAAAAATGTCTTTGCTAGGTCCTCCATATCAATGAAATCATATACCTGTCTACTCAACCGCTGAACATTTGCTCGAAATATATAGCTAATGGGTTCTTCATCTTCAGCATTACCATGAATGTCTGCATTTTGCTCATCACGAGTGAACCTTATGTCAATATCATGCAGATACATTGAGCAAAATACAAGACATTCACTGTCAATGTATGCCTCAATGATTGAACCTTCTGGTTTTACCTTATTGCGCACATAACCATTTAAAGTTGACAAGAACCTGTGCATTTTACATAGCATTAGTAACGTCTACAAATAAAGCAAGGAAATCATGTGAACATTGTTGCATCATTAAAATTACCTCTCAATAGGATACATCCAACAATATTGCACCAGTCCTATAATGATGGCCTCCCTTGGTAAATGGATGGCTAGGTGGACCATATTATTGAAGAATGCTAGTGGAAATATTTTCTCCAGCTTGCATAATATGATTACAATTTCCTCCTCTAACCGCTCAAGCATGTTTAAGCTCAATTTCTTTAAGCACAATTATTGGAAAAAAAAATTCCCAATTCAATCAGTACTGATCGAACATCATCAGTCAAGTATCCACAAAGGGAAACTGGTAGAACTCGTTGAAAAAGGATATGACAATCATGAATTTTCATTCCTAACATCTTACCTTCCTTCACACTTATGCATTGAGATATATTGGATGCGTATCCATCAAGGAACTTCATTGATTTTAACCATTCAAAGAAATTATTTTTTTTATCATTCAAAAATGTGTAACATGTTGATGGCATGAGAAGTTTGTTCCCATCACGAAATTAGGTGCAAGTCAGGTAGTATTCTCATATCTTTCACATCCCGATGAGCATTTGCATTGCTCTTTGTCTTCCCATTTATATCCGACAATGTACCAATGAAATTCTCAAAAATTTTCTTCTCAATGTGCATAACATCCAAGTTGTGGCATAGTGAAAGATCTTTCCAATATGGCAAATTGAAAAAGATACTTCTCTTTGTCCAATTTAACTCATTCTTAGCACATTTCTTTTTTTCACTGCTTGGAGTTTTCCCAAATTTCACATTTCTTATCAACTTGAACTTGTTTAATATCTCTTCCCCACTTAGTAGGTTTGGTCGCAACCTTCGTTCAAGTTTTCCATTAAAGCTTCTGACACCACGAGTCCTCCAAGGATGTCTAGGTGGTAGAAAACGACAATGACACATAAAGCATAACTTTCATCCATGCTTCAAGGATAAGGACCTAGCATCCTTATTACACATTGGGTATGCTAAGTATCCTTTTGTGCTCCACCTTGATAGATTGTAGAAAGCAGGGAAATCATAAATTGTCCACAATAGCATGAAATCGAAATGTTTTCCTAGTTTCCACATCAAATGTCTCCACTCTTTTCTACCATAGTTCTTTCAAATCATCAATTAATAGTCTCAGGTGAACATCAATATCATTACCAGGTAAGCTCGATCCAATAATAAGCAAAGACATGTAGATGAATGGTTCTTTCATACATCATCATGGCAAAAAATTGTTTGGCATCATCATAACTAGCCACATGCTATACGAGTTGTTCATGTTACTAAAAGGATTGAAACTATTTGAAGCAAAGTCAAGTCTGATGTTGCAAGGATTACTAACAAACCATGGATACATTTTATCGAATTCGGCCCAAACTTTTGAGTCCTCTGGATGGCTAAGGGTGTTTTCCTCTTGAAGAAATTTCTCTTTATGTCATCTCATATTTGCAGCAGTTTTTATGTACATGTATAGTCTCAGTATTAATGAAAAATATCGCAAAACATTTTAGGGGATCCTTTTACCCTTCTTCTGATTAGTTTTATACCTCGATTCACCACATTCTGGACACTCATTTGTATTTTCGAATTCACAATAAATAAATAAAAAAAAAAGTGTGCAATTACACCTATATGCATGTGTTTGAGTGTAACCGGGACCCAAATCACGCATGTATGCCTTCGCCCCATAAAAAGACTTTGGAAGTGTTTCACCATCAGGCAATGTCACCTTAATTACTCTTAAATTTATGTTGAATGTGCTTTGAGATAACCTATGCATTGTCCTTGCATGAAGTAACTTTATCAGAAACTCCACTTTTAATAACTTTTTACAGTTTGGATATAAGGACACCCGTGCATCCCTCACAAGATTAGAAAATGCTTTACTGAGTGGATTTAACTAACTAGCATCACAAGGTATGCTACCTACTGAAGTAGATTCGGCACCAGTATGCGACACATTGACATCCTCCATGTCCACTGCATTTCCACTTTGCAAGACACTTAACATTTCTATTAACTCATCCAAACTTGCATCACCGCCTACTATATTCCCCCCCCCCCCCAAAAAAATCTTCATCTTCATCATGGTCACATAGAATTGTGTAATCCTCACCATGAAACACCCATCTTGTGTAGCTTTTGTCCATTCCATTGTCTAATAAATGTGTTTCATCCAAATCAATGTGTCGAAATGTTATATTTTGGCATTTCTTGCAAAGACACCTTATTATACTGGATTTGTCAGCACGAGGACACACAAACTCTATGAAATCATGTTTCCCTTTCATGCATTCTGGTAGAAATCTACCTCAAGCCTTCATCCAACTCTTATCCATGTTTATTAATTAGCCCATAACATGTTCAAGTAAATTATGTTGATTATATTCTCATAATGCTTATAAGGCATGCATCAGGAATGCTACATTTATATTGCAGTCAATCACTCAAATTCCTTGATCAATCTCATTCTAAATTTTGGCAACATCTCCTCATGACTCTCCAAATACACGAGATGGGGGAAGTGAACATGTTGCTAGTCTTTCATCACTAAAAAATTGTCACGCCACCTCACTATACACTTAGAGAATATAAGTAGAGCTGCTCTTGAAATATGTAATGACAATGAACAAAGCATGAACGATGACAATAGTGTAAATACAACTTCCTAAACTATCCACACATCATACAATTCAAGAATGATTGAAATACAAACATCGTTAATCGTAAATGAAACAAATAATTAACTTGTTCAATTGATTATTAATCTATATAGTATGACTAATAATCAATTAAATATTGATTTATTTGTCTCACATTTACAATAAGACATGAATGCATAGTAATGATTCTTGAACGGATTTAAGCTTCAATGAACACATGCATATAATGAATGAAAGCATAAACAAAATATGATTTTTTTTTTTTTTTAGCTCTATCCAATAGAAGATACCAAAAAAACACATCTTCTCCCTCTTAGATCAAATTTCTTCCTCCCATGGGATAAAATGGAGGCCCCATATCTACCCTTCAAAAACTGGCCATAAAAGCTAGTCATATACCTACAACCCACTAGGAGGAAACCATTCTTTAATGCATTAGCACAAACACAAAACCCCTAAAAGACTATGTGGTCAAAGTTGGGAATTAGTGTTCTCCCAAGGTTAGCCCTCACTATTTTTTAAGCATACCAATTCAACTTTTCATATTACTGTTAAACCCCCATTCAAGCTAATGCACAACCTTGGTTCTTTATCTCCAAGCTATTGCTCTAGAGATATGAGCTTATGGTTTCTTGTAATTCACCCACTAACCAGTTAGGATCTTCCCAATATTGTGATTGGTATTTTTTATACAAGCACTTATAACAAACATGCCTATTTTCGAAGTCCTTGCTATATGTATGTGTGGGTTCATAGAATTCACTTGTACTACCTTCTCTTTTTGCATATATAAAGCATAAAATTTCCATGGACCTCCCTTCTAGCACACAACCTGATGTAATTGGTGTAATCCCAAGAGGGACAGGTGAATTGGATATTTAAAAATTTCTTCCTAGCTTAGGTTCAGATCATAATCAGTATTACACAACCTAGGGTCTTTCTAAACAGATATCGATATCGTAGATATTTAAAGCATTTATGTAAAGCAATTAAGACAATAAAAACTAAACATACATGTGCAAAAATGTAAAGTGCGAAAAATAAAGAGCTGACACAAAATTTGTTATCAGGATTCGGCCAATCCTGCCTACGTCCTCACCTCAAGCGTACAAGCAAGAGGATTCCACTAAGACTCACTTAACAGGTGGAGCGGCACCGAATGCAACACCCTCTCCTTACTGGGCAAGGGAATACCCCAAATCACATCTGCTTCTAAAAAAGCAGATGTGTACACAATGAAGCACAAATGCACTCACGTATGATATGAAATAAAGTTCAAGTGAGTATGTGTGATTTTCTCTCTAAAGTATATTCAAACAAAACCCTAAAGTAAGAAAAATAATTTTCCCAAAAATATGAGAAACCTTTCAAGCAAAGATTATGCTCAAGGTTCTCCTTTTAGAATCCCTAGGAGATTTCCCCAAAAAAAAAAAATTCAAATAATGTTCAAGGGAAGCTAGGGTTATGGCTCAAAAATATTTTTGCCAAAAAAAAACACACAAGTGAACTTTTTAATCTTGCTATGGATGTGCAAGATTCACAAGCAATAACAATTTTTCCCAAAGAAATATTAATCAAGAGAATGTATAGGAAAAGCTTTAAGGAATATGCTTAAAATGATTTTCAACAATAAAGTATAAGTGAGAGTGGATGTTTAAAATATATGCACAAACTTAAATAAATGCCCAAAAGGAAATTTCTCACTTCAAAAAGATTTTTTAAACCAAAATAAGGAGAGAAGGAGTATTAAATTTTTGCCCCAAAACGATTTTTTGAAATAAGAGTGAATAAAGGGGAACATTGATTAAGAAAAGAATTGAGATGATTTTAAAGTTAATCAAATTTTCTAATTAAGCAAATGAAAGGGGTACATATAGATTCTGGAAAATTATGACTGTTAAGGGACACACTCGTCATTTTGAAATTATTTAATTAAAAGATTAATGACGTTAAAGCATTGGATATTGCTAAAACTCGAGCGTCAGTCAACTTACAAAAGCCAAATGTAAGTCAACCCATAAGGGTCGGTCGACTGGGCAACATGTCGGTCGGCTGTCCTCACACAAGAATTTGAACTTTGAAATAGGGTTTGGTCGGTTGTGAGAGGCACCAATCGGCTGAGCCAAAGGCAATTTTTTGAACCTTCATAGGTTCGATCGATCGAGACTTCCTTAGTCATTAATACCGGTCACCCAAGGGCTGTCGGTCAGCTAAGCTCTTTAAGTAGTAAATGATTCAATTAACCGAGGCTTCACAACACATGCCTCACGTGGCAGGGTCGGTTAACCGAGTCATTTAGTACATAAGGGGCCGGTCGGCCAGGCCTAGTTAAAGTGTCAGTTTGGCCCTAATTTTTTACCCTAAAACCTTTTATATGATTCTAACACTTATCAAAAGGTTTTTGATTGAAGGTTAGGTCACTAATGTCAATCTAAGGTCATCTAAGCTTCCATCCATATCATGCATGCAATGCATTATTACAGACCAAAAACTAAAATGCATTTACAATTAAGATAAGCAAATGTCTTCATGTTTCTTATTTGCTCTTCTGATTTCCATGGAATACGCCAGATAAGAATGATCTTTAAGGTCACCAGGCTTCCATTTCCAATCCTCTTATGTGTGTGTTGAATTCTGAATTTGTTCACATATTGAATACACACATAAGTAGCAAGTGTGTTGTCAGCATCAAAATAGAGATTGGACTCAAAAAGTCAACACAACCTTTACCCTTTGTCATTCTTTGGGAACTCAATCTCACCATGTCTATTAACAATAGCATATACACTACCTAACAACTTGCTTGAACTCATTGAATGACCTATATAGCATGCCTACCTTGTATTGTGGATTAGGTATATCAATCTCAACATCAAAATCTTAAAACCTTTACCTTCTCCTATTGGACATAGATTCTAAGTTAGTATTAAGCTAGTTGAATTGAGCACAATCTAATGCAAGTATTAGCAAATATGAATGGAGCACAAGCACACAAAATATACTCACAGCACTTGCAAGATCAAGAAGGATGATGTGTATAAGTGTTTTGGAGTATTATAGGCTAAAGAAGGATTTTTTTAATTTGAGAGAGTTTGGCAGTTATCAATTTTACTAATCCATTCTAATTGTTGCAAATGAACAGGTATTTATAGGCAAGGAAAGATTTTTGACCGTTGGAGACCCAATGGAAATAATTAGAAAAGTTTAAAACGGGTTTAGAAAAAAATTAACCTCATTTATCTCTTAAAAAAATAATTTTACCCGAGAGATTCGGTTGGCTAAACTTAAGTTCGGTCACCTGAACAAACTTAGCTAGAAAATCATTTTTAAAAGGTTGAGGTGCCCGAAATTATGTTCGAGTGGCTGAACCAAAGTCAATAGCCAAATGTCCAAGGTTCGGGTGCTCGAAGCCAAGTTTGGTTAACCGAACTGCCCAACTCTATCGCCCGAGCCCTTTTTGAACATGATCGTATGGGCACCCGATTAGTTGAAAAGTGTTCTAACACAAGTTCGTGTGCTCGAGAGAGATACGCTCAAAAGTGGTTCGGGTGCTTGAACACAAAGTCAACATGTTGACTTGTTCGGTCGACCAAGGTGTTTTACATGCCATGGTTCGATCGCCCAACCTCTCTCATGATTTTCAATTAAGATCCAAATTTTTCTTACTTAGTTTCCCTTGATATAGAAAGTGATATTGGGGACTTACTTAAGTGTTGTCTAAAGACCTAGGGTCATTTCTAAGACCATTTTTCTTGCCGAAAAAATCCGCCGTCGGTCGACCATCCCTAAGTTCTCTAAGGTCTTAAGCTTTATAGTTCCTACATGCATGTCATGCATTAATTATTACAGACCATTCCTATATTACTATTACAAACCCAAATTACACAAAATATAAATTACAATGAGTCTTTAGGGTCTTTAGTCTTCAAGTCTTCTTATGTGCCAGCATATGATAAGATAATATAAACCTGCACACAAACTTGACAGACATTAAATACCAAGGTATTTGTCATTATCAAAACGAGATGTGACCAATAGGGTCAACAGGAAGTTTATGTTGAACAACCCCCAGGGTTTGAAAATCACAAATTTCCAAATCATGTCTATAAATGAACTAAAGTCTTGTATGGATTGAAGCAAGCCCCTAGAGTTTGGTATGAAAGTCTTAGTGGTTTTCTTCTAGATGATGGGTTTACTAAAGGGAATATTGATAGAACACTCTTCATAAAGACTAAAAATGATAACTTTCTCCTAATACAAAAATACGTAGATGATATCATTTTTTGAGCAACCAACAAAGAGTTGTGTAATGAGTTTGCCAGCTACATACAAAGTGAATTTGAAATGAGCATGATGGGTGAACTTAACTTCTTTCTAGGACTTCACATCAAACAGGAAAAGCATGGAATTTTTCATAAACCAATCTAAATACATTAGAGACCTGCTCAAAAAGTTTAACATGGAAAATGGTAAAATTTTAGGAACACCTATGAGTTCTTCCACAAAATTAGATAAGGATGAGTAAGGTGTACCGGTGGATCTTAAGCTCTACCGTGGAATGATAGGTAGCCTATTATATCTGACTGCTAGTAGGTATGATATTATGTTTAGGGTATGCTTGTGCACAATACTTCAGGCTGCACCTAAAGAGTCACATCTATTAGCTGTTAAAAGGATACTTAGATACCTTGTGGTATCTTAAGTACACTTCGCTTGAGATTGTCAGTTATTCTGATGCTAACTTTTCCGGTAGCAAAGTAGATAGAAAAAGCACTAGCAGCACTTGTCACTTTTTAGGACAATCCTTAGTTTCTTGGTTTTCCAAGAAATAGAATTCAGTTGCGTTGTCCACAACCGAGGTTGAATACATAAAGGCTAGAAGTTGTTTTACTCAAACGCTATATATGAAGCAACAAGTAATGGACTATGAATTGCACTATGAATTAGTTCCTATAAAGTGTGACAATACGAGTGCAATCAATATCTCAAAGAACCCTATATCACATTCATGAACTAAGCACAAAGAAATTAGACATTATTTTCTTTGTTACCATGTGCAAAAGGGGGATGTGGAACTTGAGTTTGTGTGCACAAATGAACAATGGGTAGATATATTCATTGAACCACTTACGGAGGATAGGTTTATCCAAATTAGACGTGAATTAGGCCTGATGCATAGTAGACAAGTTGCCTAGAGATATATTACAATACATAACTTAGGGGGAGCAACTTAAATTAAAAGTAAGTAATGGCTATTGCATGTTAAATTTTGTATGGATATGTGATACATGTTGATGCGTACATGAATTTCTGAATTTCAATGAATTGAATTACTTATCTATATTAATGTTGATTGAAAGGTTCTTTATGTTCAACATGAAATTTGATTTAATAAAACAGCTAAATCTTTAGAAAGGGGGAGAGATAATTTGTTTAACACAGGGGGAGAGATAATTTTTTTACAAAGGGAAGAAATATTTAACTTTGTATATTATTGTATATGAAAACAAAGGTGTAGTCCCAAGAGGGGGGTGAATTGGGTTTTAAAAATTTTCTTTTAAATCTTTTTAGGAATTCTTAACTTATTGTTGATTCTTCAAACTTTCAGCAAAAACTTATTTCTTTATTTAATCCACAACCACACAAACATTCAATCATTCAAGTAATCATTCAACCAAACCAATCAACCACAACTTGAAAGCAAACAACCAAACCAAGATTAAAATATATAGCACTTTGGGTAATGTAAGAAACTAATATGGTTTGTTTGTTTATGTAAGCCCTATGGATATGAATTTAAACCAATCCCTATAGTGAATGTGAAATTGTTCCTTCAATGCAAACCTAAACTTAATTTCCAAACAACTCAGATTTTAAATAAACACTTTAGTTAATTTGTCTTTGGGTGTTAAACAAACAACATACTTCCTTTTGAGGTTTCCGCAAAGTTTTGATCAACCAACGTACTCCCTTTCGGTTTCCACAATCCCAAATTAAAATTAAACTTTAAGTTTATTTAACTTCCAAATTACGTAGTATATGTGATTAAGAAATTAAATCATCCACGCAATTTATATGTGCTGAAAATAAAGAGTAAGGGAAAATAAGAGTGAGAACGGGATTTTTACAAGGTTCGGTTTAAACCGCGCCTACATCCTTGCCTTTGGCAAACCACTAAAGGATTCACAAAAATTAGTTCCTTTACATAACACTCCTTCAGTAGGTTAAAGCCCGCCTCTCCAAACGATGTACCCTCGTTCGATCACTCCTTCAAATAGGCTAAAGCCCACCTCTCTAAGCGATATCCCCACGCTTAGCCAACGATCCAAACAATCCTTGGAATCGTCAATCTACAAGATACAAATCAAATAGATGTACAAAGAATTGCTCCTCAAAGAGCTGATTAGTATAGTTCAAAACTATATACTTCAATGTAATTCACAATATGAAATTCAAATTGAAGCTCTAGAGTTTTTCACCGTATGATTCTTTCAATAGATGAAAGAATTAGTAGTTGAAACACAATAGCAGTGAGAGAATCAGTAAGACTTCAGTAAACTTCGTGCAAGATGTGAGCAAGAGAGCACTTTGAAAAGTTCAGAATGCTTGAGAGAGATATTGAATGTTGAATTGAATTCTTGATATTGAATCAAATTAGCTTGGGTGTATTTATAGATGTAGAAGAATATCTAACTTGTTCCCCAAGTTTACTTGGAGTAGAATCCAAGTTCTAAATAAGTTTGAGGCCCAAGCAATTGAAGATTTAAAAATATGTCCGTTGTGCTTGTAAAATTTTACCGCGTGTCGGTTGACTGTGAGAACCCTGGCAGTCAGCTGTCAGTGTGTTCTACATTAAAAATGCACAACTAGTGAGGTGGCAATTGCCTGTCATCAAGCAATCAGGCGTTTGCCACTGAACAACTTAGTTTTTTTAAAGGTCCAGAAGGGTGACATACAACTGGAAAAACATAAGAAGTCATCTCAATTTGCACTGACAGTCACCTATCAACACTAGACTAGACAGTTGACTGTCATGTTTTTGTCTTCTTACTTAAGGTTCTTTAACATGGCAATTGACTGTCCATTGACAATCAGTCGCCTATCAACCTGTTGTTTCTCATTTTAAAACATTTTTGATCTCTCTCTTCTTTGCTTGTTTAATCTTGGAATTTCAATTTTTTTTTATTTCAAAAATAAGTTCCAAGACTTAAAACTAAGGTCTCTAAGTCTTGTTTGCCTAATGAGCTTCAAAATGAAAAGTTATACTTGAATCATACATGAAGTACTTACAAAGCTTGTTCTAAAAACTGATTTGACTCCTCTTTTCTTTAAGTTCTCTTTGTCACTGATCTTTGATCTTTCAAACCTTTTTTTTTTTAGCTTTCATTATGGATCATTTATTTGATGTAGGACCTTCCATGTTCCTTGATCCCTTTGAGCTTTCAAGATATGTCATTTGAGGTCTTAAGCTTCCTTTGATCTGTAATTTGACATGAGCTTTCGGAATTGTCCCTTTTATCATCTGAAATCCTTTTTGCCTTCATTATTTGAAATAGCACTTCTTTGAAGCAGATTAGATAGCCTTACTTTGTTGTCATCAAAATCAAGAGTCGTAAGCCTAGCTAGGCCAACAATCTCCCCCTTTTTGATGATGACAAATAAGGAGCAAAGATACAAAAATACTCCCCCTTTCAATAAGCATAAATCTTCAAAGTGGATGTAATAGATAAACATTAAAGCACAAGTTCAGAAGGCACAATTTTAGATACTTCATTTTTAACATAGAAACATAGTGTTTTAACATAGGAACATAGAATAACAAAATATTTTGTGCTATACACACATACTCCCCCTTTTGACATCAACAAAAAGGCATAATACAACCATAAGCAAAGCATGTGTAACAAACATCAAAAAGTTTTAAACAGTATAAAAGAAACTCAGTCAAGCATCAGAGGGTGTATCACTATCTACTGCAATAGCTTTCCCTTTAGATTCTTCTCCTTCTTCTTCTTCTTCTTATTATTATTATTATTATTATTATTTGTCCTATGAACCTTCATCTGATGATTTTTTAGAGCCATCATCATTTTCGTCACTCTCTTTATCAGTATCATTTGGTGCTGAACTAGTGACATGTTGCTCTATTTTGTTAAGAAAGTTATCCAGTGAAGAGTACTTAGCATCAATATTTGAGATTTTGTCTTAAAGAGAAGTAAAGCCAGCCCTCATGTCAGGACTGAAACTAGAATAATGCTGATAGAATGGAAGAAACCATGCAGGCATATCAGCTTCTTCTGGCTCCTGTCGTACAAACCTATTTCTTCTATACATCCATACCTCAGTGTATTTCTTGTAACCCATTCTTTTTAAAGTAGTTAAGGAAAATACATTATAATGGGTTCGTTTTACTAACTTGGAAGATGGAGTGACAGCTTGGAAGTGAGCAAATACTAAAGAAAGTATGTCGTCAAATGGAAGTCCAATTCTAGGAGATTCTAGTTTCATGACCATCCACTTAAGTATGAGGCTTGCTAAATCCAATTTCTTGCCTTTGAGGATGCACTACATAACGAAACAATTGAAGAAGGAAATATGATCATAGGATCCTGATCTAGGAAGAATATTATAAGCAACAATCTTGTGAAGGATTTGAACTTGTAAATTGAGCTACTTATATTGTGGCGGATTTCCAAAATAAATAGGTGTGTCATCCATCTCAAGAGGCAAAAATTCTTGTGGACTAAATCTCTGCTCCATTGTCCATTGTTTTTCAATAGGATTGCACTCAAAATCACCATGTTTTATATGGAGATTTTTGTTAGCACTAGTGGAGTAAGGATAATCTTTTGACCTAACACTTCGGTAGAAAAACCAATTTCTTTCTTTACCAAGTTGGAGTAAAAGAGTTTGATCAAATCAAGATAACATCTTTTGATTTGGTGTTGGACAAACTTGTCCCATCCTATGTTTTTAAATAGCTCGAGAATCTCAGGAAAATCAGATTCAAAGAAAGCAACATCTAGTACCTTACCAAAAATTGGATCGATGGTGGAGATATGATTTCAGTACAAAGTTTTTGCATGAGTTGAGACCAACCACTTTTCTATTTCATCGTTTCTAGCTAGTCGTGAAGAAGATTCTTTGTCTTTGTTCCCTACTGTTTTAGTTCTTGGCATGTTGATGAAGCAGAAATTCGAAGAACCTTAGGTGAGGAGGATTTGGGGTTTGATGGAATGAAGTTGGAAGAGGTTTGGAGAAGTTGGAAGAGGTTTGGAGAAGTAAAGCTTAGTGGAGAGATGGAGAGAAACTATTTTAGTGAAAGTTAGACAAGTGGATAGGCATTTGAGACTTAAAAAAAATTGTTTTTCTCATTTAAGTTTGCTGAACCGCTGCAAGACAGTCGTCTGTCTTCAAGGTGATAGGCGTTTGTCGATTGATTTTCCACATAGACGGTAGCCTGACAGGCGCCTGTCTAGTATCTTGGCAGTCGTCTACCCTGTAGAGAATTTCTTCTTTTTCTTAGTTGACTTCACGTATATGTAATATGCTTGATTTTTGCTTTCATATGAATTTTCTTTCAAAACTCTCTATTTTAAGCTTGTATGAATCATCCTATGATTTTGGCCAACAATTTTATTTAATTTTTTATGTGTTTCAATAAACACTTTGAGATTTTCGAGGCTTTTTATCTAGGTACCCATACCTTTTTGGGTTCGATAGGTGTCACAAGGGATGTTTCTTTTACTCTCCATATTTGTTTAGTCTTCACACCCTTTCTTTTAAATGGACATTCAAACTTTATATATCCTTTTTTCTTACATTGATAGCATATGGTGTTAGTGTAGGCATTAGAGGATGCGCTAGCATAATCTTTGGATGTTTTCGAAAAGTAACCCATGTAAAGATTCTTTTTTTTTTTTTCCAACCCCATTAAATCCAATGCCTTCCTTGTTTAAGGTCATCCTTTGTGAGCCTATCATTTTGTCAAAGTTTTCCTTTCCTTTTGTGAAGTTGTAAATGATTTTTTCTTCATCTTCAATTTGATTTTTGAGATTATTTATCTCAATATCTTTCTTGTTATCAACCTTCTTTAGTGATTTCTCTAATTCTTGAGATAATTTTTTAATTTTATCCTCTAATTCAGATATATATATATATATATATATATATATATATATATATATCTTTCTCATATTCCATAGAGGATAGGGATCAAAAGTCTTCTATCATTTGTTCATTATTGCTTTCTAATTTATTGATTTTCAAGTCGTTTTCTTTTTCAACAAGATTTTTAGCTTCTAATTCTTTTATTGTAGCATCATACTTATTTTCTATTTTTTTGATTTTTGAGTCTTTATCATTTTCAGCAATCTTACTTGATTCTAGTTTTTTCACTATTCCATTGATCTTATTTTTCAATGATGTGTTTTGTTTAGTTACTTTGATTAGCATCTTATGTACTTTGAATAAGTCATTTTTTAGTTCATCATAAGATGGCATATACTCATCATTGGATTCATTTGATGAATCCCTACAAGAATTATTTAAGGATTTGGATGAGGAGCTTTCCTCATTGTCCTAAGCCATAAAGCAAGTATAAGCAACCTCTTGGTTACTTGATTTATATTCCGAACTACTTGTACTATCCCAAGTAGTAGCTTTCATGGCCTTTTTGTTTTTCTTCTTAGACTCTTTCTTTAGTAATGGACACTCTGGTTTTATATGTCCAGCTTTGTTGCAATTATAACATGTGGGGATTTTATTTCTTGATTTCTTTGTATTAGTTTCTTCCCCATCTGATTCGGAGTTTTGATTTCTTCTTTTGAATTTGTTTTTCCTTCTTAGTATCCTTGCTAGCTTTTTAGATATGAAGGCAACTTCATCTTCATCCATTTCTACTTCACTACTATAGTTTTCTTTTGATACTTTGAAGGCTATTGATTCTTGGGCTTTGGTTTTTCCAATCCTTTCATTCATTGCCATTTTGTATGTGAGTAGAGAACCTACAAGTTCATCTAGGGAAGTGTTTTTAAGGTTTCTTCCTTCAATTATAGTAGTGGCTTTTGGTTCCCATATAGGTGGCAGCCCTCTAAGAATTTTTCTTATCATCTCATAGGTAGTGTAGGTTTTTCCTAAGGCATTTAGGGAATTTATTATGTGAGTGAACCTAGTGTACATGCTAGTTATAGATTCATCTGGGTTCATCTTAAAACCTTCATATTCGCTTGTAAGCATATCTATCCTTTTATCCCTAACATCTATAGTACCTTCGTAAGTGGCTTCTAGCTTGTCCCATATTTCCTTAGCTGATTTGCAAGTCATTACTCTATTAAATTCATTCGCATCTAAAGAATAATATAAAGCATTCATAGCACTAAAATTAACTTGCAGCATCTTATGATCTAAGTCTGTCATATCATTTTTCTCCTTGGGAACTTGTTTTTCATCTACTAGTTTAAGGGTAATTAGGTCACCATCCGTGACAACCTCCCAAACTTTCCAATTCATAGTTTGAAGATATATTCTCATACGTTGTTTCCAAAAAGTATAGTTCAAACAACAAAAGATGGGTGACTGGGTTAAGGACAGACCCTCTCCGAAGGGAGCTACTCCTATGTGAGCCATTAAGATCTTTTTATAGCTACTAATTAAGATTTGTTATAACCCCTCTCTGATACCAATTGAAAACAAAGGTGTAGTCCCAAAAGGGGGGTGAATTGGGTTTTAAAAATTTTCTTTTAAATCTTTATAGGAATTCTTAACTTATTGTTGATTCTTCAAACTTTCATCAAAAAATTATTTCTTTATTTAATCCACAACCACTCAAACATTCGATCATTCAAGTAATCATTCAACCAAATCAATCAACCACAATTTGAAAGCAAACAACCAAACCAAGATTAAAATATACAGCACTTTGGGTAATGTAAGAACTTAAGATGGTTTGTTTATTTATATAAGCCCTGCGAATATGAATTTGAACCAATCCCTATAGTGAATGTGAAATCATTCCTTCAATGCAAACCTCAATTTAATTCCCAAACAACCTAGATTTTAAATAAACTCTTTAGTTAATTTGTCTTTGCGTGTTAACCAAACAACATACTTCTTTTTGAGGTTTCCGCAAAGTTTTGATCAACCAACGTACTCCCTTTCGGTTTCCACAATCCCAAATTAAAATTAAACTTTAAGTTTATTTAACTTCCGAATTACATAGTATATGTGATTAAGAAATTAAATCATCCATGCAATTTATATGTGCTGAAAATAAAGAGTAAGGGAAAGAGAGAGAGAGGTCGGGATTTTTACAAGGTTCGGCTTATACCGAGCCTACGTCCTCACCTTTGGCAAACCACCAAAGGATTCACTAAAATTAGTTCCTTTGCCTAGCGGAACAACATTGTTTACACAACACTCCTTCAGTAGGCTAGAGCCCACCTCTCCAAATGATGTACCCTCGTTCGGTCACTCCTTCAAATAGGCCATAGCCTGCCTCTCTAAGCGATATCCCCATGCTTAGCCAACGATCCAAACAATCCTTGGAATCATCAATCTACAAGATACAAATCAAATAGATGTACAAAGAACTGCTCCTTAAAGAGCTGATTAGTACAGTTCAAAACTATATACTTCAATGTAATTCACAATATGAATCAGATTGAAGCTCTAGAGTTTTCATTAAATGATTCCTTCAATAGAGGAAATAATTAGTAGTTGAAGCACAATATCGGTGAGAGAATCAGCAAGACTTCAATAAACTTCATGCAAGATGTGAGCAAAAGAGAGCTTTGAAAACTTCACAATGCTTGAGAGAGATATTGAATGCTGAATTGAATTCTTGATATTGAATCAAATTAGCTTGGGTGTATTTATAGATGTAGAAGAATATCTAACTTGTTCCTCAAGTTTACTTGGAGTAGAATCCAAGTTTTAAATAAGTTTGAGCCCCAAGCAATTGAAGATTTAAAAATATGTCTGTTGTGTTTTTTAAATTTTACTACGTGTCAGTTGACTGTGGTCAGTTGACTGTGAGAACCCTAGCAGTCGGCTGTTAGTGTGTTCTACATTAAAAATGCACAACCAGTAAGGTGGCAGTCGCCTGTCATCAAGGAGTCAGGCGCCTATCACTGAACAACTGAGTTTTTTTAAAGGTCCCCAAGGGTGACAGATGACTGGAAAAACACAAGCAATCGTCTCAATTTGCACTGATAGTCATCTGTCAACACTAGAGAGTTGACAGTCATGCTTCTGTCTTCTTACTTAAGGTTCTTTAACATGGCAGTTGACTACCCATTGACATCCAGTCGCCTATCAACCAGTTGTTTCTCATTTTAAAATATTTTTTATCTCTCTCTTCTTTGCTTATTTAATCTTCGAATTTCAATTTGTTTTCTTTGGAAAATAAGTTCCAAGAATTAAAACTAAGGTCTCTAAGTCTTGTTCTCCTAATGAGCTTCAAAATGAAAAGTCATACTTAAATCATACTTTAAGTACTTACAAAGCTTGTTCTAAAAACTAATTTGACTCCTCTTCTCTTTGAGTTCTCTTTGTTGCTAATCTTTGATCTTTCAAACCTGTTTTTTTTTTTTTTAACTTTCATTAGGGATCATTTATTTGATGTAGGACCTTCTATGTTCCTTGATCCTTGTGAGCTTTCAAGATATGTCATTTGAGGTCTTAAGCTTCATTTGATCTGTATTTTGACATGAGCTTTCGGAATTGTCCCTTTTATCATCTGAAATCCTTTTTTGCCTTCATTAACTAAAATAGCACTACTTTGAAGCAGATTAGATAGCCTTACTTTGTTATCATCAAAATCAAGAGTCATAAACCTAGTTATGCCAACAGTATACATTTTTGTTGATGTCAAAAGGGGGAGAATATCCCGCTGTAAAATTTTGAAACAAAGGGGGAGAAATATATCACAGTAATACTTGGACAAAGAAAGAGAAATTAATTCAGTAGAGAAATATCCCGCAGTAAATTTTTGAACAAAGTGAGAATAAATGGTTGGGAGAATAAATGTTTCAAATTACAATCCTAAAAAAATTTTACTTCGAAAATTTTTTCATTATGCATATTCTTAGGGGGAGCCTATTTAGACTAAACCCAAAATTTTTTGCTCATGTATTTGTCATCATCAAAAAGTGGGAGATTGTTGACTCTATGAGTCCAATCCTGTTTTGATAACGAAAAATCATATATGATCTTACCTGTGCATTGAGATTGTGAACAAGATCATTACTTAGCATGCACGGAAGGTAAGGAAGTCATGGAAGCCATGAGGAACTTAAAGTGTATACAACCTGGCACACTCCATGGAATTAGAAGAGCAAAAGGATGAAGAAACTTCAAGTTTTCAATTGTAATGGGTATTTAGTATTACTTATATTTACATATCTCATATGATGTAGTTGGAAGCTTAAAAAGGTCCTAGACTCACCTTAGGACTCATGAATTTCATGAAACATCTATTCATATTAGTTCTAGGTTGGATTGACAATGTAGAGGCACAATAAGTCTGAAAAACAGAGACCTCGTCGACGAATATCCCAGCCTTGTCAACGAATTTTTATGACCACTCGGCAATGAATGATCTACTTTCGTCAACGAGAAAATACCGCGAGTTCAAAAATCTTAGACAGACCATTCGGAGACGAACTCACGTTCTTGTCGATGAACAAGTGTTGCACACTCGTCGATGAATGTGTGCACTCGTCGATGAGTACCTTGCGCTGAACAATGCTCCAGTGCAGACACAGACGAAAATTTTTATTTTAAATGATCCAACAGCCAGAAATCTTCCAGATGGCTAGAACACTTATAAAGATAACGTCTAAACCCTAGGGCATCACTTTTTGCATACTTCTTGAGAGCTTTGAACATATTACAAACTTTTTGCCTACACTCCAAAGCACTCACATCAAGTTTGGGCATTTCGTGCCATGAGTTTCAAGATCAAAGGGTGTTCACTCATATCTTTTGCAAACAACTTGGGAATTGAGGTTTGGTAATCAAAGTATGATTTTAGATATATATACATATATATATATATATATATAAATCTTTATTCGCAAAGTTTTGTATTCTCGCAATCATATTGTTAAATATTCCTTAAGAGCAAGAACTTGAGTTCTTCATATATATTTTTACGTGAAGAAATTTTTAAAGGGTTTATCAAAGAATTTATTTTATATATATATATATATATTCAAAGTTTTCATCTCAGCTCAATTATTGCTAAACATATTAGATTTTGAAGCAAACTTGTCCTTCATATATTTTTATAAAGATCATATAGTGGATTAGATCTTTGGAGCAAAACTGATTAATCTAGATCTTTGGAGCTAAACTGTGTTACACATATTTTTACTAAAATCATTTAGTTGAATTTAATCTTTGAAGCAAAATAGTCATATCTATATTTATACAAAGATTATTAAAAGAATTTCATTCACAGCATCACATACACTCATTGAGCTTCATGTTATATCATCTGAGTATGTAATAGGATTTCAATTGTACTCATTAGCTCGTTAAGGAGCATTTGAGTTTTGCAGAAAATTGTAATCATTTTATTGTATTGACGGTTCGAGTTGTGAACCGGGGTGAGGAGGAAGCTACGCCTCTTGTAAGCAGCGGATTGTAACGGGAAGCTCTGTCCCAGTTAAAGGAGTGGGATTAGTGAATCCTTGAGTGGGTTGCTCAAAGTGAGGACGTAGGCCGAGTTGGATGAACCTCATAAAAAATGTGTTTTCATCTCTCTTTCCCTTAACTTTTTTAATTTTCGCTTGCATTTAATTCTGTGGTTGTTGTGTATATGTTAACTGGTTAGTACGTCAATATAGTAATTGGGTAAGATTGATTGATTAATAAAATCACACTTTAAAATTGATAAGTTGACAAATGTTGAACTGCTTGACATATAAGTTGTATGTGTATGGTTGGAAGTTGTTCAAAATTAGAACTTGAGTCATACAAATTTTAAAATACCCAATTCACCCCCTCCCCCTCTTGGGATTACACCTAAATTAACAAAAGGTTTAAAGCATATAACCAACATATTAGCCAAAACACAAAGTGAATTGTCATCATGCATAAGAAGATAGTCAATAAGAACCAAAACAGCATGTGAAAATTATTGACTTTGGTGCAATCCTAAGAGGGAGGTGAATTGGATGTTTAAAAATTCTTCCTAGGTTCAACTAATCCAGCAATAGTATTACACAACTTAAGGGCAGTCTAAATATGTATGAAATTGCAGAGATGATGTATCAATTAATTTTCAGCATATGCAAAGCAATTCCAGTATCTCTCAACCAAACACAATAAAGTGTCAACTAGATATGAAGTATATTCAGTAAGGAAATTAAATCATGCACAAAGTAGAATATAAAGCAAGGAAATAAAAGGTGACACCGAATAGGTTATCAGGGTTCGGCCAACTGTGCCTACGTCCCTGCCTTGGCTCACAAGCATAAGGATTCCACTAGACTCACTTAACGGATGGAGCAGCACCGTTTACAACACCTTACCAAGATGATGCACCTAACTTTCCTAACCAGATCAAAGCCAATCCAGGACTTTTCATAGGGCAAGTCTCTCTCTTCAAGCCCATTCCAGGAATACAATCAATCGACTCAAATTTGACGTATAAATAAAGTGCTTCTAAAAAAGAAGATATGTACCTCAATATAGTCCAGACAAATATGCACTCACAGATGATAGTAATTATGCTCAGTGCCAATAAAGTGTGTTAACACTCAATCTGATATCAATATACAATCAAATCCTTGAGGGTATTTTCAAATAATCTTTGAAACAAAGTATCAATATTAATCAATCACAGCAAGTTTCAAAAAGTTCTAACAAAAGTAATCAAAACATCCCAGAGATGATTTTCTCAAAATAATAGCTCAAGAGATATTTGAAAAGTAAGCTTGTGAAAAAGATTTTACACAATCAAAAATGCACAAGCTTGATGAATCTTGCAACAAAGATGCAAAGACTCACTAGCTACAAAGGCTTTCCCACGCTAAGATTATTAATTAAACCGGGGGAAAAACCTTGGCTAAAACTCTCCATCAAAAACAATAAAGCAATCAACACAATAAGAGTTTTATGCAAGTTGGATCAAAGTAGGATCACTCAAGAACACTCTTTAGAAACTTGATTTCTCAAAGGAATAGTAAAGGAAGAGTGTATTTGGCTTTGTATGAAAAAATATGCTCTCAAAAATTCAGAGGATTTTTATGCTAATCCAAAATGATAATTACCCCTAGTCAGAGCAAATGAACTCATATATATAGAGAAGGCCAAAATTATAACTATTGGGGACACTACGAGAATTATTAAAATTGTTTTAAATGTGCTTAAGAAATTAACCATGTTTAACCTCAATTAACCATGGTAAAAATTAGGCCAACCCGAAAGTTTCGGTCGACTGAGCCATAGGTTCGATCTCCTAGACAGACACATAATAAAAAGTAAATTTTTCATGTTTGGGTGCCTGATCAAGGGTTCGGTCTGTTGACCAAGGCAATTTTCCAATATGTCGGAGGTTCGGTCGGTTGGTCTCTAGTTTGGTTTATAGAACTTGCATGTTTGGTCACCCGAGGGTGATTTGAACGTGAACGTTCGGGCGCTCGAGTTGTTAAACAAAGCAAGGGTATGAGTTCGGTCGACCATGGACACTCAAGTCATTTGAGTTCGGTCCCCTAAAGTCAGGTCAACTATTTGACCAGTCAACAGTTCGATCGATAAAGGCAATTTTACTTGCCTAATTTGGTCGCCCAAAGCCCTAATGATTTTAATCCTAAGGTCCATACTTTAATTTAAATTTACCCCTAACGATATGTGAGCTTAGAGGGATTCTACGCACTAAGTGTGTAGGAACCTAAAGGTCAATCTAAGGCAACCTGAGCATACAGTCCTATCATTCATGATGCAGTTATTACAGACCATATTGAATTACAATCCAAAATGAAGAATATAAAAATACAATTACAAATGAAACACAATAATCTTCATTCTTCCTTGGGGTCGCCATACGCCATTATGATATAATCTTCTTTTCAATTCCATGCGTAAAGTGAACCTACATGCAAGCTCAAGGCAAACATTAGTACCAAGGTATTTTTCATTATCAAAATGGGATATGACCAATCAAGTCAACAAAAACTACGAAATAAAATGTTAAATGGAAATATTACAGTCCAAGATTGTTCAAGTAACGAAAACAACTACGCATCATTGTCACCATCAGTGTCAGTTCCTTCCTCATCATCATCATCATCGTCAGCTTCATTGTCACCTGAGCTTGTCTCTATAGGAGCCTTGCCTCTTGAAAAAGATGAATCAGCCATATAATTTTCAATTCGGCCAAGTCGCTGGTCAATAGAAGTATAACTTGATTGTAGAGAGCTAAAACGTGTACATACTTCATCACAAATATCAGTCATCTGCTGCTGATAGGCAACAAACCAGGAAGGAGTATCATCTGCTTGAGGAGCAGCTTGTTGTGGTTCAGGAGCTTGTCCACATCTCCTACCATCTTTGTGAAACCAACCTTGGTCATGTTGTTCATACCCCATTTTTTTAATTGTGGTAGATGAAAACACGTCATAATGGGTTTGCTTGATAAACAAGGTGGATGGTGTGGTTACTCCGAGCTGGTCAAAGATGAGATTTAGAATTCCTCCATACGAAAGAATTACTCTACAAGCTTCTTCTCTCAAAATCATCCATTTCAGGATTAATCTTGGCAAGTCAAGCTTCTTCCTCTTTAGCAAGCACCACATTACAAAGTAATCAAGATAGGAGTCATGGTCATGTGATCCTATCCTAGGCAAGATATTGTAAGTGATAAAGCTTTTGTAGGATTTAAGCCTAGATATTTTGTTGATTATAAAGTGGAGGATGACCAAAGTAGACATGGTTTCTAGTCATAACCAAAGGTAGAAATTCCTCAGGGGTGAAATCTTGAGCCATAATCCATGATTGGCCAAGAGGTGGACACTCAAACTCTCCCGCTTTAATTCTTAGAACAGCAGCTAAGGCTTGGGGAGTAATTGCAAATTATTTTTCCATGACCTAAATCGAGGTCACAGTGTCCCCTTTTATCATATTTGCAATAAAAATCTTAACCAATTTTGGATACATTCCTTTACTTGATATGTAAAAAACTTTTCCTAGCCTAAAGCTTTGAACAGAGGCAAAATAGCAGGAAAATCTTATTTAAAAAATGCAACTTCTAGAACCTTATCGAATATGGGTTCAATAGCACAAATATGTTCCCGATAGAGTTGTTTGGCATAGGATGTCACTAGCCATTGCTCAATGTTGTTGTTGTCATCTTTCCCAGAGGTAGAACCTCGATTCACTGTGGTTTTCGTTCTTGGCATGACTTTAAAGAAAAATGAACAGTGAAATCCTTAAAAATAAGATGGGAAAGAAGTAGTAAGATGTATTTCAAGGTTTAATCGGAAGGTTTTCGTGTGGGAACACTCATGGATGAAGGAGAAAGAGTTTAGAAGAGAAGATAAGTAGGGTCAGTAGACTGAGGTGTGAAAATTTAGGGCTTTTACGAACAGTTAATATTTATATTGTTGTATGTCAGTCGCCTGACCTGTGCTTTGCTTCGAAATTTCGTACACCAGTAGTGAGTTATTCGACTATGCCTAAAGGAGGCAGTCGACTAATGAACCTAATCTTGAAAAACTTAGTAAGTCAAAGAGTGACCAGTCGACTGAGGGTAAGTTGTCAGTCGCCTAACCTTCAGTATTTTGACTTACTTCCTAATTCAAACACTGATCCAATTTCCTTTTCAAATTACTTCTCTACTATGCAATAAGCCTAGTTCTCGTCTAATTGAGATGAATCTATCATCTGAAATAGGTTTTGTGAAAATGTCAGCCAATTGATCATATGTATTTTCGAACTCAAGTATGATATCTTCTTTTTGCACATGATCTCTCAAAAAATGATGCCTAATGTCGATATGCTTGGTCCTAGAATGAGAGATAGGATTTTTGGAAATATTGATGACTCTGATATTATCACACTTAATTGGTATAGTCGAATATTTTGAATTGAAATCCTTTAATTGTTTTTTCATATAAATATTTTGTGCACAACAGCTACCTGCTGCCACGTACTATGCTTTTGCAGTAGATAGTTCCATGGAATTTTGTTTCTCGAAGAACTGAGACACAAGAGATTGTCCTAGAAAGTGGCAAGTACCAATAGTAGTTTTTCAATTAAATTTACATCCTACATAATCCCAAATCCGAATAACTAATCATTTCAAAGCTTGTATCTTTAGGATATCATAGACCTAACTCAATAGTACCTATCAAATATCTTAATATCCTCTTGACGGCTATTTGATGAGATTCTTTAGGAGCTGATTAAAAACAGACACACATGCAGACGTTGAACTTAATGTTCCGTCTACTGGCTATTAAATAAAGTAGACTACCTATCATGCATCGGTAGTATTTCATATCTACTGGCTTTCCTTTCTCATCTTTGTCAGGGCTTATAAAAGTGCTCATTGGGGTCCCCAATGGCTTTCCACCTTCTATATCAAATTTCTTAAGAAAATCTTTTATATATTTTGATTGATTTATAAAAGTCCTGATTTTAGCTTGCCTGATCTGAAGAACATGGAAATATGTCAACTCACCCATCATGCTCATCTCAAACTCATCTTCCATGCATTTTGCGAAGTCTTTGCATAATTCTTCATTTGTAGCACCAAAAATGATGTCATCCACATATATCTGGATGATGAGTATATCTTTGTCTATAGACTTATCCATTTTTCCTCTTGAAAAACTATTTTCTAATAAAAAGCCACTTAGACGCTTATACCAAACTCTAGGAGCTTGCTTTAGTCCGTATAAGGCTTTTGTTAGTATAAACACATGATCAGGATAGTGAAAATTCTCAAATCTTGGGGGTTGTGCTACATATACTTCTCCATTTATAAATCCATTTAAGAATACACTCTTCACATCCATTTGATAAAGTTTAAAATCTTTGTGAGATGCATAGACTGGTAGCATTCTTATTGCTTCCAATCTAGCTACAAGAGCAAAGGTCTCATCGTAATCTATTCCTTCTTCTTGATTGTAACCTTGAGCTACTAGTGTAGCCTTGTTACGCACTGCGATGTCGTTCTCGTCCTTATTATTCCTAAACACCCAATTGGTTCTGATTAGTGAGTGATCAATGGGTTTAGGAACTAACTTCCAAACTCTATTTCTCTCGAATTGATTTAACTCTTCTTGCATGGCTACTATCCATGACTCATCATTTAATGCTTAGTTATGTTCTTAGGTTCCTCCTGAGATAGGAACGCACAATGATTACACATAGTCTTCAATGAGGATCTAATGGATTCTCCTCGTGAAGGTTCACTAATGATTTGATCCTTTGGGTGATTCCTTACAAATTTCCATTCTTTAGGTAATTTGGATTGATCTAGAGGGCTATCATCTAAAGATGAGCTTGATTCCATATTCTCATCTTTTACCTCTTGAATTTTTAAGTCTTCTAGTCTTTATTTAATTTTAGCTTCCTCAATATCAGATGGTTTATAAAATGGATTTGCCTCATCAAAAGCTACATGGATTGATTCTATGATTGAGAGGGTCCTTTTTTTTGTAGACTCTAAAAGCTTTACTATTCATTGAATATCCGAAGACAATTCCTTCGTCTAATTTTGCATCAAATTTTCCTAAGTCCTCTTTATCATTCAAAACAAAAGCACTTACATCCAAATATGTGAAAGTAAGATATGTTTGGTCTTCTTCCTTTCCAAAGTTCATAAGGGGTCTTCTCTAGGCTTGTCCTAATGGAGACTCTATTCATCACATAACATGCGGTATTTAGCACTTCAGCTTAAAAATATTTAGGTAGATTATGTTCATTTAGCATGGTTCTAGCCATTTCTTGAAGTGATCTATTCTTCCTTTCAACAACTCCAGTTTGTTGAGGAGTATGAGGTGCTAAAAATTTGTGAGTTATTCCATATTCATCACAGAATATCTCAATGTCTTTATTTTTAAATTCTCTACCCCGATCACTTCTAATTTTTAGAAATCCATATCCTTTTTTATTTTGGAGCTCCTTGCATAAGTTAATTAGAACACTTCATCTTTAGAGGATAAGAAAAGTACTCAGGTAAACCTGGAGTAGTCATCAACAATGACGAATGCGTATTGCTTTCCTCTTAGACTCTGTGTTTTGGTGGGGCCAAACAAGTGTACGTGAATAAGTTCCAAAGACCTACGAGTGGATATATGCTTATTCTTTTTAAAGCTTTTCTTAGTTTGCTTTCCAAGTTGAGAATCATCACATACCTTGTCCTTTACAAACTTAGTGCTGGGTAGACCCTTGACTGAGTTCTTTCTAACTAATTTGGACAACAAGTCCATATTAGCATGTACTAATCTCTTATGCCATAGCCAGCTGGCTTCATTTAAGGCAATGAAGCATGTGACTTTTTGAGATATTAGGTTTTCAAAATTTATGCAGTATATATTGTCAACCCTATTTGCAATGAACAAGGTGTCATGCTTTTATCTATGTTCAACTATGCATTTGTCTTGTTTAAATGTTACATCAAAACCTTTATCACTTAATTGACTAATGCTAAGCAGATTATGTTTTAACCCATCTATTAATAAAACATCATCAATAATTAAAAAAGGGTTCTTTACCGAGTTTTCCAATGCCGATTATTCTTCCTTTAGCATTGTATCTGAAGGTGGCATTTCCACCATCCTTTAGTACTAGTGAGGTAAACTTGGACTTTTCTTTAGTCATATGTCTTGACCATCCACTATCCAAGTACCATTTGTCTTTCGATGAGGTGGACCTAAAACATACCTACAATAAGGGTTTCAAGGTGTTACTTTTGGTACCCAAGCCTTCTTAGGTCTTTTTGATTCAGATTTAGTTTTAGTTTTGACTCTCCATACCTTCTTGACTTTAAAATTTTTTTTATTTTATATGGACACTCAAATTTTATGTACCCATTTTTCTTACACAAGAAACATGTAGTTTGTTCATATGTATATGTAGAAGATGTACTTGCAAAGTGTTTTGAGGTTTTTACAAAATACCCCATGTATAGGTTCTTTTTCTTCTTGTTTTCAACTCCATTGAATCCTATTCTTTCTTTATCCAAAGACATTCTTTGTGATCCAACCAGTTTATCAAAGTTTTCCTTTCCTGTAGTAAAATTGTAGATGATTTTAGCTTGGTCCTCAATTTTACTTTAAAGACTACATATTTCTGAGTCTTTTATATTTTTACCATTTAATTGCTGCTTTAGTAGATCTTGAGACATCTTGTTGATTTTACTCATGAGTTCATCAATAAGTGAGTCCTTTTCTTTTTCAACTGATGTTAATGTCTCTAGTTGGTTCATACGCTTTTCATTATGTTCTTTAAGTGCTACATTTCTTTTGGATAATTTTTTGAACCTATTATGTAATGAAAATAGTTCAGCTTGCATTTCTCTATATGAAGGCATATTCTCACATGAGTCACTACACGATTCATAACTAGATTCTTTATGTGAGCTAGAGTAGGAATTTACCTCGTCATCTTTCGCCATGAAGCAAAGGTTTGCCACGTATTGATCGCTTGATTCATTTTCTAATTCACTCAAGCTTGATTCATCCCACGTGGTAGCTTTGATCGCCTTCTTTTTCTTCTTCTTGGCGTCTTTCTTTAGCTATGGATAGTCAGGTTTTATATGTCCGACTTTCTTGCAATTATAGCATATAGGTGGTTCATCCTTTGTTTCTTTCTTACTATTTTCACCTTTATCAGTTTTAAAGCCTCTAAATTTTCAAGCAAATCTCTTGTTCTTTTTGAAGAATTTTCCTAGTCTTCTAGTGAATAAGGCTATATCATTGTCGTCTAATTCATTGTCTTCTTCTTCACTAAAAATTTCTTTTGCAGCTTTTAAAGCTATTGACTTCTTTTGTTTGATAGCTTCAGTGTTTCTTTCATTTATCACCATCTCATATGTGAGGAGCAATCCTATTAATTCATCTAAGGAGGTATTTTTTAAATTTCTGCCTTCCGTTATAGTAGTGGCCTTAGGTTCCCAAATCAGTAGAAGTCCTCTAAGGATTTTTCAAATCATCTCATAAGTAGAATAGTTTTTGCCTAATGCATTAAGGGAATTTATTATATGGGTGAACCTAGTATACATATTAGTGATAGACTCTTCAGGGTTCATCCTAAACGCCTTATACTCACTGGTGAGCATATCAATTCTACTATCCCTTACGTCAACTGTTTATTCATAAGTAACTTCAAGCTTATCCCATGTTTCTTTAGCTAATTTACATCCCATGATCCTATTGAATTCATTGGCATCTAGGACACAATATAGTGCTTTCATTGCACTTGAGTTTATCTGCACCATCTTCATATCATTGTTGGTCAATTCTTTTTCTTCTTTAGGTATCTCCTTGTTGTCCATATTTTTAGCGAGAATGAGGTCACCATGTGTGACTACTTTCCAAACCTTCCAATCCATGGTTTGTAAAAATATTCTCATTTTCTATTTCTAGAATGTGTAATTAACACCGCAGTAGAAAGGTGGTCTAGATGAATATTGGCTTTCGCCAAATGGGGATACACCTACGTGTGCCATAGGGTTTATGTAGCTTCTACTTTAAGATTTACTACAAAACCAGGGCTCACATACCAATTGAGAATAAAGGTGTACTCCCAAGAGGGGGCTAAATTGGGTTTTAAAATTTTCTTATGAAACTTTAGTTTAGAATACCCTTTTTAATTTAATTTGATATAATCACACAATCACATATATATGATACTACAAATTCAACTTTCAGCACTTCAATAGATAAATTTCAGAATCATAATTTCTTTTCAATAATGAACAATGATAATATCAATTAATAATTTCAGAAGATCAATTTTAATTACCCTGCAACTTTCCTCCAATGGAAAAATTAATTTTACAAGATTTGCCTCAATTGTGATATTCAGAAACTTAGTATTTAGATCAATTATGAATTATCAATCCAATAAAGGCAATCAATAAAGTTCCTTGATCAAAGTCAGTATTCCAACAAATCCCCAATATCCAGTAAGTTCTCAACCATTAAATAAGCATATACACAATTTATATTCTTGCAAGAATGTAAAGAGATTAAGGGAAGAAAATAGGAACACCAGATTTTTTACAAGTTTCGGCCATCGGCCTATGTCCTTGGCTCAAACAATCTGCTGTGAGGATTTCCTTTTCAACTTCATTACCAAGTGAAGTAAAGCCTCTCTCTAATCAAGGTAGAGAACTCTCTAACGAGAACACCCTTCTCGCTATGCAAAGATCCAACAATCCTGAATTGTCAAACAAACAAAAAACAGAAACAAGGAACAACTTTGTTCGTACAAGTTGTACTCTTAGTTAGAGCAAATTTGTACAACTCAAAATCAATATACTTCAATCAAAATACAATATAGAATATGAAGCTCAAAGTAATATCACCAAGGTTCTGATTAAAAAGTGAGAAATTTGTAAAATTGAATCAGAATTTCAATAAGATTTCAGCAATAGCATAATATAACTTTCAGCAAAATATCAACAAGCTTTCAGCTGTGAGATTTCAAAATACAATTCATATGTGCTTCTATGTCTTATCTAATTTGGGAAAATATAAAGTATATAAAAGTAAAAAAAAGTTTCTTACCATTTTCCCCAAGTTTCCTCTTAGTTTGGGAGCCAAGACATCAATTTTGGAAACTTTACAAACGATGTTTTAAAGTTATAACATAACGTTTAATCGACTAAGGCCCGAGAGTCAGTCGCTTGATCTCTTTAAGTTCAATGTATTTTGAAAACCCAGTGCTGAGTCATTCAATTGGACTTTAAAGGGTCAGTCACTTGATCCGATTCGGTTTGCTTATGAATAATCAGAACAATAATCAATCGCCTAATGTTAAAACATCAACTGCCTGTCCTCTTGCTACTTCTTAGTTTTTCAACATTTTCTTTTAAAACTTAGCTTTAGACTTGTAAGACTTATGTTGGCCTTACAAGTCTTAGAATCTTATTTTGATGATAACAAACCAAAGGAACTTAACATGTTTTTCTAAGATAAGTTTTAGGACTCAAGAGTGCTAATAAAAGACCAAGGTCAAGTGCTTGAAAGCTTGTACTTAAAGCTAGAAGAACTTGATGACGTATATGAGCTATGAAGGAAGTCAAAGCAAATACATGATGATATTGAAAGAAAAACAAATTCATGAAGATACTGAGAGCAAAGCAAATACATGAAGACTTAGTGCTTAGAAAGTTATAGTTTTTTAAGAAGTCTCATGTAAGTACTTCAAACGATTTCAATATGGATGCATGAAGCTCTTAGGTTAATTTCTTGGACCTAGATACCTTTTAAAATACTTGAAAAATCTTTTTATAAGGTTAAAAGTTATTTCAAAAAGGTTAACATTATTTTTGGAATAAAAAGCACCAAAACAAGATTCTCAAAATTCCCTTATTTTTTTTATATCTGCATTGATGTGCAATTTTCTCTATCAATGTTTTATTATCTTAAATAGTTTTCAATATGAAAGTTGTGGGATTTTCTCTTAACTTTCAGTTGATACCAAGAACGTCAAATTTAGAGTTGTATAGGAAAAGTTAAGACCAAAATACAGAATGATGATTGAAGCTGACAGGCGCCTCACAGATCCATATCAGGCGACTGACAGAACACAATCAGGTGACTGACACAACACTGACTTTTGAATTTTGCTAGTTTTTTGGTTTTTTAAAGTGACAGATGCCTGACACTTTTTGCAGGCGACTAGCCATCATAAATTTAAATTTAAAACAACATAGGAAGGTTTCCAAAAGTGTTTGCTTGGCTCCCAAACTCTGTAAAAACTTGGGGAATACTCAAAGTAACTTGGGGAATACGTTTATGCACTTTTTAAATATATAAATGCATGATTAACCCAATAATTAAATAACCAACAAGCCGCAATCAAGCTATATATTCTCTACTTCTCGCTATTGTGTTAATACTCTTGCTGATCAACTTGCTGTGATTTTGCTGTGAAAAGCTCATGATTCTTTGCACGTTTTACTGAGTCATTAAATCCTAGAAAGAATCCTGGTGATAAATTACTTGAGCTTCATCTTTCTTTATTGTTATTCAATTGAAGTATATTGGTTTTAATTGTACTAATCTACTCTAACTGAGAGTGCTTCTTGTACACAAGAATTATTCTTGTTTTTTTATTGTTTTTGACTATTTAGGTTGTTGAATTGTTGTACTAAGCATGGGGTATCACTTGGAGAGGAGGGCTTCATCCTACTTGAAGGAGTGTGTAAACCGTTTGCTTCGAGCAAAGACATAGGCAGGTATAGCCGAACCTCATAAAAATCTCGATGTCACTCTCTTCCGTAAATCTTTTTAATTTTCTACATATATATAAATTGCGTGTATGTTTACTTGATAGTTGAAAATTAATTTGTTATTGGGAATTGAGGAAACTTTGATTTAAAGGAGTACGTTGATTGATCTTTTGCTAAAACCTCAAAGGGAGTACGTTGATTAATCTTTTTGCAGAAACCTTCATTAAAGGAATACTTTGATTGAGAAATATCAAAGCCCATTAACATACTTAAATTCAAGCAACATATTTGATATCAAAAGGCTGAATTTGGAAGCCTGCTAAATTTCTAAAGTTTGATTCTTATTTAAATTAGCATACTATATTGTTTGTTGGATTGACATATTCAAAAGTAAAACTAAAATTTGGTATTGGTCTCTAAACCATCTTAAATTGATTCTCAAATTTGATTAGTTGTGTCTTTACATCAAAGATTTGAACTTGAGATTGAATATTGAATATTGGTTTAAATCAAGGAATTTGATTGGATTAAAAGCTGATTTAAATCTTGTATGATCATCTCATCTATCTTACAAAAATCGGTTGATTGGAATTATCCATTAAAGATATCACTACTCATTGTTAAAAAGAAAATATAATCTGAAATTGTTATTCATTGAAGTATTGAAATTTAAACTGCTAACATCATCCTTACATTACAATAATTAAGGTGGTTAATAAGAGTTTGATCGTTGGTGGGATTGTAATCAATACAATCTTAAAAAGGGGTTAATACTTAACTAAAGGAACTTATAAAACAAAGAGTATGCAAAAAAATTTTGAAAACCCAATTCATCCGCCCCCCCTGTAACGACCTCAAAAATTAAATCTTTTTTTTTAAATAAACACATATGAACTACTCTGATACCCCTGCTGTGAAATCTCAGGCCTCAGAAGGGCACTGGGGTATCCCTATACACAATAAAAATACCTATGCAGCGGAACACATAAATCATACAATCATATATACCATACAATACCAGAATTCAGTATTTTCAAACCATAGCTATATTTTACATCTCTCTCCAATACCATCTACCCCAAAATACAACACTCTATACAAACTGACCCTATAAACAGGGCAACGAAGTAATCACTCTATCTACGAGCCTGATCTGCTCGTCATGCTGGTTCACCTAAAAAATGTTAAAATTAATGGGGTGAGACGACGCTCAATAAGTGGAATATGCTATTACTAGTGTGTGGCGACTAAGTTGCATACTATTTTAATAACATCTGAACTGTATAAAATGATAAATCTGTAAAACATATTTTATATTTATCGCAGTTTAAAGTATAACTGTATCATCTGAATTTTTTACTTTTTATACTACTAATATTATACTATATTTATCAAATACTGTAAAACTGTATACATATACATAACTGTCTTCTTTCCCTGGAACTCTATATGTCATGATTTGACCCCTCATGATAGGGTTGTGCAGCCCGTAAGCGAGACTTAACGCTAGTTCACCCACCAGGTAAGTCACTATACTGTACACTACCTCAGCCCGGCCAAACTGTATCCACTCCTAGGCGCGGAACTAGACTACTACCTCATCAAATCGGCCCCCTCAACCCAGAAAACTAGGGAGATACATCCACTCCGAGCACAGTTTGACGGTACCCACACACTATCTAAGATATGTGGTTGCACTCTATCTGTATTAGCAACGGTACCTTGCTCTATAATTTGTATCTTTCTGTAATATTTTCATAGGGATCTGATATATATATATATATATATATATATATATATATATATAACTATAATCTTTCTACTGTTTTCATCATGTTTCCAAAATAACCATAACATTATAATTCTGTACTGTAAATACTATAATATCTGAATAATACAACTGTAGCATCTAGATGTTATATCTGTATATCTTACTGTATAATTTGTCTGTATAATCTGAGTGTTATGGTATTAGGAAACATGGCATTCTGTAAATACTATATATACTGATCTAAATGAAAACGGTGTTACACTGATCCGAATAAAAACTGTAATATATACTAATCTGAATAAATATCTATGTATATCAATCTATATCTATATATACAGTATAGCATGATATGCTGTAAAACGCTGTATAAGTTCTATATCTGATAAATATCTACTCAGGCCACACGAACATTAAAAACTCTTATTCTGTAAAAACTAGATAATGTATTGTTATATATAAATATAAAATCGCTTATAACATTGCTAAAACTCCTAGCATAGCATATTTCCCTTACCTAGTTTCTGAAAAGCCCCCTTTCTATATCTAGTCTCACACCCGCAGGGTTCTCCACTCAACACCCTGAAAACCACATCTCCCAAAACAAAATATCATTATTTCTTTGTATACTATATTTCTTATAACTGTGGGAAAGACAAATACTGAATAAAATGTCTTACCCTAAAATTGGAATGGAATTCAAACCACTTCCACCATCGATCCACTTCGGTAGATTTGCAGAGAACTTCCCCAAGAGCGTCATGGTAGCCTCAGATCATCGATCCGTGCGAGAAATGGGGTTGGAATTAAATAGAGAAGGGGAGAGGGACGTTTTAGACAGAGAGAGAGAGAGAGAGAGAGAGAGAGTAAGCTTCCTGCGCCAAATTCTGCAGAAAAATCCGGGTTTTAGCTATTTATAACCCCAGCTTCGTCGACGAGACACGTCATCTTGTCGACGAGTTACTGAAGAAAGTTCGTCGACGAATCCGTATCCCTCGTCGACGAATTTCTGACTGCCAAAAACCCCTCTCTCGATATCTTCTCATCGACGAGACATGTCCTCGTCAACGAGGCCCCTATATGTTCTCGTCGACGAATCCTCTGTGTTCGTCGACGAGACCTTATTTAATTCTCTGGGTTATTACACCCCCTCTCTTGGGAGTACACCTTACATTTCAACTTATTTGAGACTTTATGAAAATATTTTCCATGGTTTAAAAATAGGTCTCTAAGTCAATGATATTTCCTAAGAGCTTCAAGCATCCATATTGAAATTGTGAAGTACTTACATGAGACTTGTATAAAATAAAACTTTCTAAGCACTAAGTCTTCATGCTTTAACTTCCTTTCTTTGTGTCCATCTTGAAATCTTTCTTCAATAAGATTTAACTTCATCATTACTTATGTCTTTAAACACAATCTTCATTCATTTTCTTCAAGACCAATTGTTGTTAACAATTGATATGAGTAGGGCTTGTGATGATCCCAAAAATATAAAGCATAGTAATATAGTTATTTACTTTCACACACTACCCTAGTATAATAATAAAATAATAAAAATGGTCAATACGAATGTGTTTCTTTGTTAGGATCCTTGATTTCGTATTTAATGCCTAAGAAAGATTTTGTCTTAACGAGTGTTCAGAGACCATTGCGACTCAATCGCTCCCTGGAGGTCGATCTGATCAAAATAGAATTTCATAGGATAAATAGAGTAGACATTGTTTTTACACGTATATAAATATAAAATAATATCTTTGACCGATATACATTGTAGAAATATATGATAAAATATATATATAATTATTATATAATAATTTAAGTCGCCTCGTGAGCATTCCCACATCCAATACATATGGGCTCATGAAACTATGTGGGGCCTACGTGGGGCCCACATGGGTCTCGAAGTTGTGTGGGGCCCACATAGGTTTTGAAATTCAAACTTGCTTCTTCTTTTATAATAAATACTAAAATATAATTTAATAATAATAATAATAATAATAACAACAACAACAACAATAACCACTGACTTCTTCAATTTTGACTGCAACAAATATTTCTTCTTTCTCTCTTGAAGTGAGATAATTATCCCACTAGGCTTTAAGTGATACATTAAATCCTTGAACAAGTAAATTTGCTGTAGTTGGTTCTTCTGCTCTTGTATTATTAAGTTTGAAGGCAGTAGCTGCTAAAGTAATTTATTGAATTAATGTGACAATTTGATATTCTGTAAAACCATCTAAATTCCATTCATATAAAGCATTACCACTAAAACTTCTTTCTATTTTTAAAGGTTCATCTTCAAATAACAAACTTGGAGGTGTTGGTCTTTTGTAATAAGTTCTATTACTTTTATTTTTCCATAAATTATTTATCTTATTAATTTCAAAATCACTTTCTCCCTTAAAATTCTTTTCTAAATTATGAATGGCTTCTTCTTTTGTCAAGGTATTAATATTCTTATCTTTATCTTTGTACTTCTCAAGTATTTCTAAAAAATTTTTCACATTTTGATCATTTTGAGATTCAAAGCTAAAATTAATGTCTTTAATTGAGAAAAGTTTGAATATAGGCTCTTGTTTTTTAATTTTGTTTGATTCGCCTTTTTCGAAAGTGCTATTAAATTTAATATCTACTAATTCATCTAAAAGATTTTCAATTCTTGTAGATTGATTTGCAATAGTTTGTAATATTTGATTTATGTAACTATTTTGATTAATTATCTGATCAAATTCGTTGTTTCCATCTTTCACTTCTTTGTAAGGTGAGACTATAACTTTTGTTCCTTTATAATCTATTTTAAACATATTAACCGGTGGATATATTGACGAAACATTATTATTATCAAGTAGCTTCCAATTCTTTTTATTATCACGAATAGCATTAACTGTTTGTCTATCTTATAGATATTTCAAAAAATATATATATATTCTTTTGAGTCCTTTGCATTTCTTCTAACCAATCAGCTCTTATTTTCTCTCTTTCCTTTTTATTATACTTTTCAAAAAATTCATGTCTTTTGATAATAAAAAGAATTGGAAGGTACTTGGTTACCACCATTGTCAACTTGCCTAGTAGCCTGTTTAATTGAATCAAACACTTTCTTCTCTCCACTCTTTTGATGTATGTTTCCTAATAACAATAATGATTGATCCAATGAAAATACATATCTTTTTAAGAAATAGCAATAATAAACAGTACTAGTTTTATAATGCATTAGTAATTTTTCACTCTAGTTAGCTACTAGGTTATTATGGCTAGCATCTTAGCATTTTTAAATTAGTATAACACTAAATATTATTGTAATACATCACCGGTTCAACAGACCCAGTGTCCTTTCAAATTGGACAAGGATTTGATTTCAAACTACAATTTAAACGCTTGTACTACAATTTAAAACAAGGAATTGTGCATGTGCATGCCCCATCACTTTGTCTCCAATAGAAATGCAAATGCAGAAATACCTTACCAGTTAAATTGCATCCATACTGCATCCATACTTGCTGACAGGGGCTTTCAAGAAGTATTTATGCTACTGTTAGTAGAGGAGCATGTAGCAAACCCACAGCAAGTTAATGAAACTGATCGAAGAGAAGACAGCTTCCTTGTCAATTTATCGTTGGCACATAATTTGATCTACATAGTTGATGAACTCGTCACTTCCCCATTCCTTATAATGGAAGACCACTTCAAAATATTAGACAAATATGCATAGAGTCATACTTTGTTCCTTCTTCAGCAGGGAGCAAGGGATTTACATTCATATCGTGTTTGCCAAAGGTACAAGGGTTTTAAACTATTGACTAATGCACCAACTTGTCAAGTCCAAAGGCCATTCAATTTGAAAACAGGCTACCTGCAAAACTACAATTGAAAAGCTGCGAGTTCGCAGATAATTGAAAAGAGACCAATGGACATTGGTCAAGATACAAGCTCATTGGCCAAGGATGGCTGCAAATCCATCTCATTTTCATTGGCAACAGATCGCTTAAACATTTAATAACTTCTACTTGTGTGAGGCCTTCAAAACCAACCAAACCAGTGGAATGCTTTGAAGATGATGATCTGTGAAAGTATTAAATTGTACCAAGAAACGTATACAAACAGATAAATTCTACGTAATTAAGCTTCATCATGTCTATTTTGTGATGAGCTAAGTGCAGATGTTTGTTATTTCCCTCTGAGCACAGGGCTCCAGCCTACCAAGTATTTTGGTTCAGTTCCTTTCTAAAAATTTGTTCTAAAATTTATCAGCAAACTTGCAAACCTTCATAAAGTCAAACAGAGACCAGAGAGAGCATTAAAATTTGGAAATATATTGAAAATGTGAGAACATTTTGTGAAACTAATAAAAAAGGAAACATCAAAGTTCATCATAACATCAGCAGTCATGCTTTTACTGGGGTGTCAAAAAGGAATGTTTTGAATAGAAAGGTCTCCATAGATTTTATTGAATTTCAACAATTTTGCGGTTCATGTATCTAAACTTGCAAATCTCTTCAAAGAAATCATCCGTACTGTTGTGAGTGCTCTTCATCTGGAGAATCTTTATGAGCATCTTATTTAGACTCTTCCCGTACTTCACCAGAGACTCAAGTGTGCTCATCTTCTGTTCAGCATTTAATGGTGATCTAACTGTGATCACAACCTCCTCCAAACACGGAATTATGAAACTTGAATCCACCTACAAAAAGAAATAAAACAGATTACCACATGAAATCTAGAAAATCCTCCAGAACGAAAAAAAAAAAAAGAGACAACTTGATGTAATTGCCTACTGACATTTTTCAAGCTATTCTTCTGGCAAAGAGCAGCAAACATGGCACCATGCATGTCAAGCTTCTGAAGCTTAGGATGGCTATTAAAGAATTCAACAAGGTCAACCTCTGGAAAGGGCTCGAGGTCATCAAAATCCCCAGCGAATTCCACCTTCATATAGAGATGCTTCACCTCACTTGCCCATCGCAGCATTTTGCTAATGGCATCCCAACACCATTGGACCCCTCTGATGGCTAAAAATTCAAGAGATCCAAATTTTCCAAAATCTACCATGTAGACTTTTCCTATTCACCATATCAAAACCCCAATTAAATGCTGATCTGAAATTAACATATTCCATATAAAACTCATAAAAGGAACTACGAATAAAAATTACCAGAATTATTTGCAACAGAGAGAATCTTTAAGCAACAAGTCTCACGAACTCTTATCCAACTGCAACCTTGTACCTCAAGCAATTCAAGTTTTGGGGAAGTGAGAGAAAGGGAACAGTTCCCCAGGCCATAAAAATCAAGCTTGCAATGCTCCAATTTTGGCAGCTCAATTGAAATTGATCTTAACCCTTCACAACCAAGTAGCAAGAGGTGGGTCAGATTAGGACATGCTCGAAGTGCATCAGACAGTGCAGGGTCCTCTAATCTTGCACCAATTATTTCAAGATTTAGAAGTTTGTGAAAGACATCCCACTTAGGCAATTGTGTCATTAGGACACCCCAAAGCTTTAGTGACTCCAGATTCCTTGCAGCTCCAATGCATTCAATTTTTGAGGGATTGTCAACACTGAGCAGCTGTTCAGAAAGATTGTCCATTCGGAGCTCAAGAAACCGCAGGGATGAGCCCAACAGTGCTAGCCATGAAGCAAGGCCTGCACTACGGAAAGGACAGTATACAACTAGCTCTTCCAATTGAACAATAGAGGCAATCATCTTCAGCACAATGTTGTCAGGACTGTCCGCACTGGGATTGTTTTCGAAACAATTGCGGGGAAAATACAGGCTCTTGGTGAATCGGATAGACTCCCTCCACTGCTTGGAGACACAACTACAAGCTGCCACATCCCAGGCACTACGCATATGTGATAAAAAGCATTGGACTATGGCATCAGGTAGAGAGTCCATTCTCTGAGGACAATGATCAAACAGGTAATCCGATTAACCAAACTGCCAAAAGAAATAAAATTAATGAAGAAATAGATGAAATTTAAGCATGATTTGAACGTTTAATTAATATATCAATTGACTTCAACAAGGAATAAGGCCAACAGAACTTAATTAATAGCCCCGAAGTCATAGCAAAACCTATCCTCCTCTTTCTCTTGTAACATGACTTGTCAAAAACCATCACCATTGTCTATGTAAGCATGCCAACTCCAATGCTTTCCTATCTAATAATTTAATAAAAATGAATTTGGAAGCTTTAGTGTGAGCCTACGAGGAAGCATGGAGTTCACAGTTTGTTATGCGATTTGCAAGGGTACTGTGGGGGAAGCTGCTCGTCGATAAATTTATTTACAACTTCGTACGCAAAAAGATAAAAAATCAAACTGCATTAAAATCCATGAGACACGGGCATACATTATCAGAGGAACGTGTGCATCCAGCATCCTGGGATCATATTGCAACATTTTAGTCCAAAATATAATCTCTTTGGCAACAAACTTCAAGATCTGCAATTTTTTGAATGCTTCTAGAGTGGACAGTGGATTCGCACACTATATCGCTTCTTCTGCAGCTAAGGCCTCTTTTAATTTCAAATTGGAAAAACCCTTTTGTGTTTTCTTTTGTAAAAATTGTAAACTCCAAGCCTTTGTGCTTAAGTCTAACGAATTCAGTGATTTCTCGCCGAAAACAAAAAAAAGAATGAGACATGGGCACATGGAAATGGAACCTTTCAGCATAATCACAATTCACAAACAGACAGTGCCAATCGAAAAAAAATAAAAGCAGGGATGCATATTAACAAACAGTGGGCATGATAATTGCACGAAATATTACGACTACAGAAACTGAACAGCGAGAGACCTGCGACGGAGAGCTTCGGCTACGAAGACTGCTCCAGCTGCGAAGATGAGTGACGAGTGAGCAACCGATGGAGAGGGAGAGAGAAAGAGCAACGTCTTGGCGCTGGGCGTCTGGGAAGCAACCAGGAAAGAGCTCCTCGTTTTTCGATGAACAAAAAGGGCGGCCGTTTAAAATTTGGATATCGCGCCTAGTAGCCCCAGCGCCAGCGCGGCATTTTCGTTTTATGAGCACGCATATTTTGCTGGTTTACATTGTAACCCGGAACGCCGCGTTTTGAGTCCGGGGTCAAACAGAGTAATGGATTTTTTGTGGAAGTATATTGTATACAATATTTTGATAATTTTTAACAAATTTTAAATATATTTTAAAACAAATTAATAATATATTATCATGAATTAATTCACAATATGAGTGTGAATATTCCAAGTTATTTATAAAAAATAATTTTTATTATTTTTTCATTTTATACAAATTTCAATAAATGATTTCTCTCCATGAAAATATTAATAATTTTATTATTTCTAAGTTGTGATCTACAATCTAAAATCTTTAGTATTGTTATTTTTTATTTTACTTTTTAAATTTTTTAAATAAACTTAAAATTTATTATTTAGAGACAATATAATTGTAGGTCTACACTTTTATTTCTAAAATTTATCTTTTAGAATTATATTATTATCTATTTAAATGGTGTCAGAACTCTAAACAATAATTTTAGAACACAAAAAAGAAATTTACTTATTTTATTTTGAATATACGTTTTATTTAACATATTTTAAATGTAGATGTATCTAATTTTTTTTAATTTATTTTCTTCAAAAATATTTGTTTTACTTTTAAAAAATAATAATGTTTTTTATCTATAAATTTATTTATACTATTTGTACTTTTATATAGTTTTTTTTCTTTTTTCAGCTAAATATTTTATTTTTAGGTGCAAATTTTAACATAACAATTATATCTAATTTTGATTGAGTTTATTTTCTTTTTATAGTATTTTTTATTTCTTTTAAAATAAAAGGATATTTTTGTCACAAAATGATTTAATTTATTTATAATTTTATTAATTTATAATTATAAAATAGATATAGATGTAGATATCTATATATAATTTCATTTTATTTTATTTTTTAACCAAATGATTTTTTCTTTAAGTTCAAACGTTAACTTTGGACATATTCTAAATATAAGTGTATCAAATTTTTATTGAATTTTTTTATATATATTATAGAAATTTACTTTTAAGAATATTTGATCTTACTTTTATAAATTAAGAATACTTTTTTTGTGAACAAAATGATTTATACTACCTATACTTCTGGGTATAATATAGAAATTTATCTCTTTTAGAAAGTGTATCTTATAGAAATTTACTTTTTAAAATAAGCATACTTTGTTTACAAGTTGTTGACCTTGTAGGTTATATTCCGTTTTGATTATGACAAATATTGTGGTATTTAATGGTTGATGAGTTTGTGTGCAAGACCAATCGAAAGTATCATTGGTCCACACATATGAGCTTAAAAAAGACAAAGACCCAGAATGTTTATTCATTGTAATTTAATTAAGTTGTTATTCGGGTCTATAATAATTAAAGCTCAATGGTATGTAATAATTAATGCATTATATACATGATAGGGTAGATAAGCTCAAATGACCATAGGGCACCTTTCGGTCGATCAACGCCGAATTTTTTCGATTGGCTCTCAAAGACCTTAGACTGGCCATAGGACACTATTATGCATGAAAATGTTCCCTATTATCTTAAAATTAATCATCATATAAATAGGGACAATTTAATAAAGGGAAAAAGGTCGAAATGCCCTAGGATGGCATGTTCGATCGACTGAACTCAATTACACTAAGATCTTCGGTAGATCGAACCCCCACGGGTCAACAAGTTGACTGCTCGGTCGACTGATCAGAAGTGTATATTCAAGACTTGGTCGACCGAACCTTCTTGGGCCAACAAGTTTATTGCTCGGTCAACCAACCAGAAACATATGGGCAATGCCCTAGTCGACCGAACCTCCTAATTCAAATGGACTTGGTCGAATGAACCGTGCGGATTTGGAAAATCGTCTTTCAAACCTCCAAGTTCGGTCAACCATCCTTTCAGTTCAAATTTCTCCCGGTCGACCCAACCCAGCCACTTGGTCAACCAAACCTTAAGTTCAGTCAATCGGTACTCTCGAGTTGGAGAATTTTACCGAGATTAAAAATGCTTTTATTTTTACTAACCTCACTTAAAATTTTCCTAAAACGACTAATATGTCATAAACAGTTATAATTTTGAGGAATTCTATATATACCCCCTCATTTGCAAAAATTAGTCAAGAATTAGTAATTTTAATTAACAAAAATCCTCTGAAATTCAAAAAATTCTAGTTCCATTTTTAAGTCTCCTACACTCATTTTTACTAAATTTTATTACTTAAATCTCTTTGTAAATGTGATTGAGTGTTCTTCTCATAGGCTTAAGCTCTCTCTCGTTCTTGTTGATTGAAAGTATTTTATTAGAGAGCAAAGTTTTAAGTTTCCCTATGAGACTTTGTTAATAAGTCATCTTTAGGAATACTTCATTGAGCTTTTGAGTTTTGCATTGTCATTACAATACTCAAGGAGTTCACATTGGATTTTGATTGCTAAAAATATTTTACAAATCATTTTCAAAATATCTCTTGTGCTTATATTTGAGAAATACATTTTGAGATATTTGCTGCTATATCTTGTGATTGAGATTATTTTCTTAATACAAAGATCAAATAAATTTTTACAAACCATTGTTGAATATCTCTTGTGATTTATCTTGAGAAAAATATTTATTGAAATATTTGAAGTGTGCATGTGATCTTTGCTAGTGCATTGTGATTGAGACTATTTTTTACACAAAGATCCTATCACTTACACTCTCGCGCACTGATTGCAATATTTGCATTAATCTTTGAGAATAGACATTAAAGCTACACTGAGCTTATCTGATCATATTATTTAGTAGTGTATTGATTACATTAGTACATAATCTGCTTAGTTGAGAAGCATATTTGTTGTATACAAATTTTATTGAGAAATCTGTTGTATTCTAGGCGTGGCCTGAGGGGGCAGTAATCCAACCCAGTAAGGATTGATTGTTAAAGGTTGAGGTCAGCCCCGTGTTAATTTGACTTAATTGTAAAGGTTGAGGTCAGCCCTGTGCTAATTGACCTGGTTGTTTAAGTGCCGCTCCACTTGTTAAGTGAGCTTATAGTGGTAATCCTTGTGCTTGTTAACCAAGGTGGGGACGTAGGCAGTTTGCCGAACCTCGATAAAATTTTTGGTGTCGTCTCTTTTATTGCTTTATTGTGCATGTTTGGTTAAATTTCTATTACAATTTAAATTCCGTTGTATATTTACATTGATTTATTTTATATGCACTAGACTGACCTTAGGTTTGTGTAATACTGCTGTTAGTGGATTGACCTAGGAGATAAAATTTTTAAATAGCAATTCACCCCCTCTTGGGATTGCACCAAAGCTAACATAAGTTAATTTCTAATTATATATTTTAAAAGCTTTTCGTCTTTTCATAAAAGATAAGGATATTTTTTTCACTAATGATTTGCACTATCTATTTATGATAGAAATGGTGTATGCCCAAGAAGGGGATGAATTGGGTATTTAAAAAATTCTTCCTTAGTTGACTTCAAATCACAATCAATATAGTACAACTTAGGGTCTTTCTAAGCATTCACCAATTTCACAGGTATTAAGAATATGCGAATATTAAACCATGCACAATAAATTTAACATAAACATGCATGTTCTGGAATGTAAAAGGTATAGGGAAGAGAAAGAACATTGAATTTGTTTTCGATGTTCGGTCAAACCAGCTTACATCCCAACCTTAAGCCAGCAGCCCAAGGATTCACTAAGTGTTCACTTTAAGCAAGCAGAGCGACGCCACTTACACTGTCCTTGCGGGGCGAACACTCCCAACTCAAATTACAGGGCTGAGCCACAACCAATACACCTTATATAATTTTGAGTGAGTTTATTTTCATTTTATAATATTTTGTATTTCTTTTAAAATACAAGGATATTTTTGTCACAAAATGATTTAATTTATTTATAATTTTATTAATTTATAATTATAAAATAGATATAGATGTAGATATCTATATATAATTTCATTTTATTTTATTTTTTAACCAAATAATTTTTTCTTTAAGTTCAAACGTTAACTTTTGTACATATTCTAAATATAAGGGTATCAAATTTTTATTGAATTTTTTTATATATATTATAGAAATTTACTTTTAAGAATATTTGATCTTACTTTCATAAATTAAGAATACTTTTTTTGTAAACAAAATGATATATACTACCTACACTTCTGGGTATAATATAGAAATTTATCTCTTTTAGAATGTGTAACTTATAGAAATTTACTTTTTAAAATAAGCATACTTTTATTTACAAGTTAATTTATAATTATATATTTTAAAAGTTTTTAGTCTTTTCATAAAAAGATAAGGATATTTTTTTCACTAATGATTTGCACTATCTATTTATGATAAGAATGGTGTATGCCCAAGAGGGAGGTGAATTGGGTATTTAAAAATTTCTTCCTAAGTTGACTTCAAATTATAATCAGTATAGTACAACTTATGGTCTTTCTAAGCATTCATCAATTTCACTGGTGTTAAGAATATGCAAATATTTAAACCATGCACAATAAATTTAAACATAAATATGCACGTGTTGGAATGTAAAAGGTATAGGGAAGAGAAAGAACACTGAATTTGTTATCGATGTTCAATCAAACCAGTTTATATCCTCGCCTTAAGCCAGCAGCCCAAGGATTCACTAAGTGCTCACTTTAACCGAGTGGAGCGACGCCACTTACACTGTCCTTGAGGGGCGAACACTCCCCAACTCAAATTACGGGGCACAACCAATACACCTTACAGGACGGTGCTTCTAGTTCTCCTAATCGGGTCTAAACCAATCCGGAACTTTCTTAACCAGGTATAAGTCTATCTGAGACCCTTGACAGGGTGAGTCTCCCTCTTCAAGCCACGCCTGGAATACAATAGATAATAAAATTTACGTACAAGTAAATGCTTCTGATATGTACAAATTGAAATACTATATGCGCTCTCATATAATTTAAACATGAAGCTTAATAGAGTATGGTTTTTCCTCTCAAAAATATTTTTCAAATAAAAACGTGAGAACATGGAAAATGATTTTCTCTTTTGAAATGACCTTTAAAAATAATCAACAAGCCTTCCGAGAAGATATGTATATGATTAAATAAATGCTCAAGGCTTTTCTCAAGAACCTTTTCAAGCCAATATATATTAATTAAATATATGCTCAAAGTTCTTGAATAACCCAAAGTTCTTCTCCAAAAATATTTTCAAATAAAAATAAGAGAACTTGGGTTTTCTTTCTAAATGATTGACCTTAAAAAATTGAACTCAATAAGGCTTTCAAGCAACACATATATGAGATTAAACATGTGCTCAAGTCTTATTTGAATAACCAAAAATTTCTCCAAAAATAAATTTTCAAATAAAAAGAATGAGAGAAATTTTGATCTTTGAAAACCAATGATGTAAATAAAAAGGCAATCAAGCATTATATATAAACATGAATATAAGCTCGTGCCATTCTAAATAAAACTCCCAAGATGTTTTTCTCCAAAAACATCTAACTTATCCCAAATTTCTTTGGCCGTTTTGCAGGTCATGACTCTATTGAATTCATTAGCGTCTAGAACACAATACAAGGCATTTATGGCACTTGAATTTATTTGTAGCATTTTGTAATCTATATCGGTCATGTCCTTTTTCTCTTTAGGAATTTGTTTTCCATCCACTATTTTGGTAGAATTAGATTTCCATCCATGACAACTTCCCAAGTTTTCCAATCCATATGTTGAAGATAAATTTGCATTTGTTTTTTTCCAAAAAGTATAGTTATGTCTATAAAAGATTGGTATTTGGGTTGAGGATTGGCCCTCTCTGAAAGGAGCTACTCCTATGTGTGACATTCGATCTTTTTATAACTTTTTTTTAAGATTTACTATAACTAGGCTCTGATACCAATTGAAAATAAGAAATAGTTCCCAAGAAGGGGGGGGGGTGAATTGGGTTTTTAAAAAATTTATGTTCTTTTTAAAAATTTTTATATTACAACAATAAACACAACCCAAACACAATCACAAAGTACTTGTAAAATAATCAATTCAAATCAACCACAATCAGTACAAAATAACCAAGCGTTGGATTCTTGTGACAATAGCCATGTAGTAATATGCAATGCTTGTTAGATTTGTGTAAGCCTTGTGTTGAAATTCACAATCACACTTTTTCCCAAGGTTCAGATTTTAAATAAACTTTCAGTTTAATAAGTTTAGGATGATCAACCAACGTAGTTCTTTTCGGTCTCCGTAATCAATGTTGATCAAACCAAAACAAATTATCTTCCAGTCTATTTAATAACCAAACACTCAGAATTTAGAAATTATAAAACATCCACGCAGTTTGTAAAGTATGTTGAAAAGTAAAGAGTAGGGATGAAAGAGAGGAACACAGAGTTTTACGAGGTTCGGCTTATACCCAACATACGTCCTTGCCTTTGGCAAACCACCAAAGAAATCACTAAGTCAGTTCCTTTGTCGGGCAGAACAACACCGTTTACAACACTCCTTCGATTAAGCTAGAGTTTGCCTCTCCAAACGATATCCCCTCGCTTGGCACGACAATCCAATAACCTTGAATCGTCTAGAAACAAGAAATAAGTAGAGAGAAATTTGTGTACAAAGAGACACTCTCACAACAGAGTTGATTAGTACAATATTCAGTACAAATATACTTCAATGTAAATCAGTATAAAGAGATTGAAACTCAATTTAATTTAGATCACCGAATTTATCTTCTATGTATTGAAAGATTCATACTTTGAAGACTCAAATTTGGAATTGGGATCAGTAGCAATTCAGTAGTGAAAGTAGGATAAGCGCAAGAGAGATTGAGAGCTTTGAGAGTTCTTGATTGCTAGAAAATATCTTGGTGTATGAAATCAATCTAGTTGGGGCTATTTATAGATGTTTAAAAGATAATTTCTTACCCCCCAAGTTTTCTTGGAGTAAACATCAAGTTTTTCAAAAAGAGTAGAGCTCAAGAAATCCATTTAAAAAATGTTCCCGTTGAATTTTTAAAATTCTGTTCGAGTGGCACTCGCCTGCCACAACCTGACAGTCGCCTGCCATAGTGAAAACTAAACAATCAGAAGACTAACAGTCGCCTGCCAAGACACAGGCAGTCACCTGACTTGACCACCCAGGCACCGATAGGGCTCAGGCAATTTCCTGGGACCCTACTGTCTCCCAGATTTAATTCCTTTAATTTTGGCTGTCTACTGCCTATATTGGGCAGTCACCTGGCTCTCAAAAAATTCCTTTTTCACTTTGAAAATTTCTTTCCCCATTTGAGACATTTATCATTTTGGTTTAGAAAACATATTTTAAGGTTTTTCAAAAATGTGTTTCTTAGTTTCTTTTTATTTGTAAGAGCTTCAATTCAATTTATTTTTGATGTTTACATGAAGTACTTACATAGAGAGATCCTTATAACTCTAAATTTTTGATCTTCATGTAAATCCTTACTTTGGAATCTTTCCTTGGTCATATATCATCTTTGAGCTTTCAATCAACTTTCATTCTTCAAGCTTTTATAAAGTATATCCATCATGAGCTTTATTGACCTTTGAGTTTAGCTTTAAAATACTTGAACTTTACCTGCTTCCTAAAACAGTTCAACTTGAAAACCATATCAAACTTATCTTCATTTGTTATCATCAAAACAAGAATTGTAAGCCTTGTTAGGCCAACATAAATAATATTAAAAAATTTAATTTTTTTAGTGGGTTGTGTGTCGCATATTGTGGGTGACATTAATGTGACATCACCTTGTGATGTAGCTTGATTTTGACCATCCAATTTGTGTTTTTTATGAACAGCTAGTTCGCTACCACATTAGTGATCCCTGTGAGTGCATCTGAGCTAGTGGCAAAGTGCCACGTGATAGATGACGTCACCTTGCCACGTGTTAATAACCTTTTTTCAAAACAAAAAAAAATTGGTCATTCATAAGTGGCCACATGTCACCTTTGAATGGTTAACACGTGGCAGGGCCCCAACCATTTCCTGCTTTTTCTCTCTCCTTTGAATTGGGTCAACCCAGTTTGACCTGAGTTAACTTGGGTCACCTTTGTTGATTCGGTTAAATTAGTTGAACCAATTTGACACATTTCAGTCACTTGAATCGCTCTTTTTTTTTTTTAATTAAAAATTAATTTTAAAAGTAGTTTTTAATTTACTAAAAATCCAAAAACTTTTGAGAAAAATTGTAGAAAATTCACAAAAAAATCAAGCAAAGTCAAGTGTGTGTGCACTACCCCTATGATGAATATTCAGTACATTGAGATCATTTAGTTCTCAATTATCTCATGAGGGGTAAAGATTCTAACCAAATCACTTTTAGTCTTCTCGTTACTGGGTACTATTAGGCTCTTTGAATTTTTGTGCACAACCTTGCATGTAAATTTCACATGAATGTTTGTCTCATTTGCATGCTTGTATATGTTCAATTTGTTTGTTCATGTCTTTTCTTTGTCTATGTTGAATAAATCGAGTCCATAAGGAACATTCCTCCAGTCATGAGGGTTATGTTTTTACATGCCTTCGAGGATTGGAGGTTAGGGGGTCTATGTCTTATGCAAGTCCTCTTGACTGCTAAAGGTCAGATAAAATGCAAATCAAAATAAGGAAAGTATATTAAGTAAATAATCCTAAGGGACATTGGGAGTTGTGTCCTTAGAGCAAATTTTAGGGATTCTAAGGTGAGAATAGTCTCTGTCTTTCATAGGGCTATCCAATATTTAACGACCAGGTAATTGGATAAATTAGAAAAATTGGAGTCTAGACTAGTAAATTTTGAAGTTACTTTTAAACTAATTAAGTAGCATCCTTTGGATGAGTGTGAAGGGGTGCTAATATCTTCACTTTGTATAATTGTATTTCCAAATCCAACTTGGTGATGTAGACAATTGACCACTGGTTTCCTTGGACTTAGATATAGTTTAGTGACTAATAAACTAGCGATATATTAAATAAGTATTCTAACCGCACAAAGGATAAAAATATGTTAGTAGCGACTCCATTGAATTATAAGTAACTCAATTCTCAGTCCCACAATTTACATCAGGTTCTACATAATATCAAGTTCACCACTAAATCTAGGTGATTTGGAGATTTGACCTCTGGACGTTGCAATATATTGTATTGTCAACTAATAACATCTATATTGTCATGTATGTGATTATAAATAAAAAATAAAAAATTAAATTGACATATTTAGTGTAGTTTTAAACAAAGATGCAATTAGCTTGTGTGTAAAAACACACACATAATAGCCTAACATGGCCTTTCAATAACCACAGCTACACATGCATTAGAACTTTTTGTTGCTTTTATTGTGGTGAAACTCACTTGAGTTGAGTTCATGCCTTTAACATTCAAATCCAGGTTGCCAAAGAAGAAGACCAAATGCCTTTTTGAGGAGTTGGGATTTGAGTCTTCCTAACAATTAGTCTATTTTGTGAGTGTTATCATTCAAATGTATGACATAGTAATCATATATAACCAATACAATTTAATCTAAAATATTTTAATTCTTAACAAAAAAAGCAAATACACTTTTAAGGAACAACTTAGTTACACCACACTCCTATCTATCTATGTTAATTATAACACTTGAATTTTAGTCCCACTTTTAGGAGTCAAACAATGCATTATTAGCCTCAATGTGAAGCTTTTTTTTTTTTTTTTTTTTTTTTGTGGCAAATTAAATATAAAGCATCTTCCGTGCATATTCTTTTTGACATTTTTCTTTATCTTTTTCTTTACTTTTCCAGATAAAAAATATTTTTAAAATACAGAACTTTTTTTCTTCGGTTGTGTCACATCTCAAATCTTCCCAAAAGAATTTACAATAAAGTCACATTCCGACCGACAATAGTGTAACTCAAAGCAAGATAAAATCACTAATTAATTTCTTAGTAAACAAAAAGTATATTATTTTTATCATAAAGCAAATTTTGTAATAGGATGAAAGATATTAACTTCCCATAAAGTTTGGTACAAAGACAATGATAATCCCTGAAATTCCAAAAATCTAACAAACCTTCCTTGAAATTTTAAAAATTTCATAACCCTCTCTTAAGATTTCAAAAATCCCACATACCTTTCCTAATATTTGATTTTTTTTGATATAATTGTCTTTTATCAAATATAAGCAAAGGTCTGTGTGTTTTCAATGAATCTCATGGCAAGTTTTTGAAAAGTTTGATATCTTGAAAGAGATTTTTGAAAATTTTGAAACCTCAAAAGAGGTCATTGTCTTCTTGTTGATCCTCGGGGGATGCCAATATCTTTTACCTTTTTAAATATTGTTAGGACTCTAAAAGAGGATGTTGATACAGTTAAGAGTAAAAATAAATCTAAGCAAGATTATGGAGTTTTCTGCAATGTTTAATTATTTGACTCACTTTTTTCTTCCCATCTCCTTAGTTATTGATTTTTAATTTTACCTTTATTTTTTATTGTTGGATTGTTCATTGGAGGAGAAAAGAAAGAAGATCCATGTCCATGATAGTCCAATTGAAATCATTCTTTTATTATTGCATTTAAAAAATAAAAATTTGAATATTATAATTATTGGGTATTTGATGATTTAAGATTTGAGTGGTTAAATGTTATTATGGCTTGAAAAAATAAACGTGCTTAATATTTACAAATAAAGTAAACACGAATAATGTATGCAGGTAGAAGCATGCGCATCCAAAGAGTATGAAAATATATTAAAAGTGATGACACTTTCTTAACACTTAAATGATTAACTCAAAGGGAAGGGAATGAAGGGAATGAATGTTGAAAAATATGGCCCCATTAACTAGGATAAAAAAAAAATGAGAAGGCAATCAATATTTATTTATGTATCATAATATAACACAAGATTTTTATGTATGGAAAAATATTTCATTTTTATTTTTATTTTTAAAATTTTCAAGATTTGAATTAAAAAGATAGAAAATAAAAAAAGTTGTTTAAATGTGCAAAAGAAATTTTCATTTTTATTTTTAGACGTCAAAACAATTACAAAAAGGCAATTTATTTCTCAAATTTTCAAATTTTGTATAAGGTGAAATTTGAAATCATGAATTTGGAAACTTGAATTTGAATTTGTGTGGATTTATATACATAATCATACAAATTAAAGTTCAAAATCTAAATTTCATGCTCTTATATTCAACTTAAGAGTTAAAAATATTTTTAAAAAAATAATGAAAGGATATTTTTCTCAAATTTTTTATGTAAATTTAGAAAATTGAAAAAAGGTTTGTGATTATTTTAAAAATAGAAATAAAAAATAAAATTATTTTCATAAATAAATAATGGCAAAACTATTTATTGTTATTCATTTATTATAAATATTCGATCTTGAAAGGCCACTAACCATCTTAATTAGAAGTTTTAATTGTTAGATATTAGTTTTTTCTTGTCTATAATCTTAAAATTAATTTAGGTAGAATTAATCACTCTGGTGCTAATCCTTTAGGTTACGTTTGGTTTAGAGAATGTCTATTCCAAAAAAATAGGTTAGT